>NW_010263316.1:0-9402 GCF_000690775.1 Eurypyga helias
ACACATGGTATGCTGCAGCCCCTGGTTTTTCACAAGATTAGTTTGCAAAATATGGAAATATATTCACTTTCTATCATGGCATGGGATATGAATTTTTATCCATCTACATACTTTTTATGTATGTTATATAGGAGAGTTAAACTTTAAACTATTGAACTTTTGGGTACTGCTACCATACAAATACTTACAAGGATTCTTGAGTAAGTAAAAAAATGGTTTCAGTTTTCATAGTGTCCTTTTTCCTTTATGTAATGGGTAAGATCATATTATCTGCTAATGCAAGTTTATACATTATTCCACCACTCCCAAATATTACCTTGGAAGTTGTGCTTATAGACGCGTTTTGACTTTACAGCAGTGTTTCCAGGAGAAGTGGAATTAAGCTAAGTCAGTAGATACGTACAAAGTTCCTTAATACTCATGCTGACTCAAGGTACCTTTCACCCTGTGTATTGGTATTTTAGCTTAATATGAAATTGTGAACATATCTCTCATAAGTATCGTGTGAATTATTTTATTTGAATTAGTTAAATTCTTTCCAAGTGTTTCTTGTATCTATTTTCACTGCAGTGAAGTAGGAAAAAAATTTTGTTAAATAACTGACACACCATAATCGAAGCAAAGTTGAGAACAAACTAGATGAATGAAAGGCTTATATAAAAAGTTGCTATTCACTAAAAATAATGGAATAAGTGACTTGTAGTTATGTGAACTGGGTAAGATTTTAAAAAATTTAACCAACTTGTTACCTTTTTGAATCTTCATATTCTTTTAAAACTGTGTTCTCTTAACAGAGGATTCTTGAACTGGAAAGCTCTCTTGCAAAGTATTCGCAAGGTGACCGAAACCAGTCAGAGGAATTAAGTACTCTGATGGAGTCTGAAAAGAAGCAGCACAATAAGGAAATCAGTGATATTGTTGAAAAGCACAAGAAAGAATTGGAGAACATGAAACAGCAGCAGGAAGAGCTTTGGGCAGAAAAACTTCAAACCTTAAAGCAACATCAAGAAACTGAAATAGAAAAAATGAGAGAGAAACAAGAACAAGAGATAAATACAATTTTGAAAGAGAAAGAAACAGTTTTCCGTGCACACATAGAAGAGATGAACGAAAAAACCTTAGAAAAACTTGATGTGAAACAAACAGAATTAGAAGCCTTGTCTTCTGAGCTATCGGAAGCTCTAAAGATACGTCATGATTTAGAAGAAGAGCTCGCACAATTGAATAGTAAAGTGTGTGAAGCAAAGCAAGAATTGGAGGGAAAGTTGGAGGAAGAGAGGAAACGGCACAATGAAGAGGTTGAAATGATGTTAAAAGAGCACAAACTGTCGATTCAGGGTGTTGAGAGGGTACTCAAAGAGGAACTCAGCAAACTCAAGCAATCATTGGAGGAGAAGGACAGACATCTGGAGGAACTAAAAGCACATGAACAGAAACTAAAGGAATCTGCAGAAAGATCTGAAGCTGAACTTGTCCAAGTGTCTGCAAAGCTAGAGGAGCTCTCAGAATCTCATCGGGATACTTCTGATGGGCAGGCAAAGGTTTATGAAGAGGAATTAGCAAAGCTGCAGCAAAAGCTGACAGGTCTTGAAGGTGAAAAATTGCAGTGTAGTGAGCAGCTAGAAAGAACCAAATCCCAGCTGAATGAAGTGAAAATTGAGTTAGAGGCATACATCTCTCAGGTACGAGAGAAGGAAAATGAAATTGAACACATGAAGAGGTTACAGAACCAGCAGGTGGAGGAGGATCAACAGAAACTGTTAGCCGCAGAGGGGAGAATGAGTGCTTTACAAGGAGAATATGAAAGTAAACTGAAACAACAGGAGAACAAGATGGAGAAAATGAAACAGAAATCAAAAGATATGCAGGAAACTTTTAAAAAAAAACTTGCTGAGCAGGAAGCTAAACTAAAAAAAGAGCTTGAAAACAAGCAGTTGGAGTTCAGCCAGAAAGAGAGCGAATTCAATGCTAAAATGTTGGAAATGTCACATGCCAGTTCAGCCAGAATCAATGATGCCATGTCAAAACTGGAATCTTATCACAAGGAGCAACTAGAGAGTCTTGCTGAGGCTCACAGGAGGGAGTTGGAAGAAATTGCCCGGAGTTGGGAAGAGAAACTCAATCAGCAGGTTGAAGAACTCCAGGAAAAACGTGAAATGGAACTGCAGGAGAAGGAGCAGGAAGTTGGAGCCCTGAGGCAGAAACTTGCCTCCTTCAGTGCTGAGAAGGAGGGCTCCAGGACAGAAATAACCCGACTGAAGGAAGAACAGGTGAAGGGGGAAGAGTCCCTGAAGGAACTGCAAGAACAACTAAGGCAGTCAGTGGCTCAGGTGAATGCTTTGTCAGATAAGGAAAGTAACCTGAAAAGACAGTTGAAAAATTTGGAAAGTGACCTTAATCATTCCCTGAAGGAGCAATCGGGACTTCAGGAACTGGTCAGCAAACAGAAAGCAGTTGAAGATGAGGACAAAGCCAAAATTACTGAGCTGACTGATACACTGAAAACACTTGAGGAGAAACTCCAAACTGTGCAGTCCTCTCAGGATAAAGACAGTGAAAATTACGAGAAAAAAATAGAGGTGATTCAGCTAAAAGAAGCTGAGTTTAAAAGGCGCTCAGGAGAACTTGCAGCCCAGTTAGAGGCTTATTGGAAGAATGCTGAGGCTTTATGGCAAACAAAAAGCAATGAATTAATTGAAAGATGTAATGAAAAAATTGGGTTAGTGACATGCAAAATTGCCGATTGCCAGCGCCACACTGCAAAAGTTAAAGAAGCTGTGTTAGTGCAAAGGAGTAGGATTCCTCAACTAGAAGCTCAGCTTAGAGAAGTAACAGAGCATCATTCTGCTGCAAGTACTTCTTTGCAGAAGTCAATGCAACAGCTGCAAGAGAAGGACAATTTAATTGTGTCCATGAGAGCTGACATTGAGGGCCTTGTAACAGAGAAGGAACAGTTGCAGAAGGAAGGAGGGCATCAGCAGCAAGCAGCATCAGAAAAAGAAACGTGCATAACACAGCTGAGGAAAGAGTTATCTGAAAATATCAACGCTGTCACCTCAATGAGGGAGGAACTCCTGGAAAAAGAATCTGAGATCTCTGCTCTTAACAAGACAGTCAGTGACCTTAACGTTAGACTTGAAAGCACGATAAGCGTAACAGAGAAGGAAGCAGCCGTGTCTCTGTTAAACAAGCAACATCAGGAGGATCGGGTGCAATTGTTAAACCAGGTACAGGAGTTATCGTCCAGGGTTGAGATCCTGAGTCAAGAAAAAGAATCCGCTCTTCAGCAGGTAGATCATTGCACGGCCAAGCTGTCGGAGTGGAAGGTGAAAGCACAAACCAGGTTTACACAAAATCATGATGCTATTAAAGATTTGCAGAGCAAACTTGAATTAAGCAGTACTGAAGCCAGTAAAAAAGATGAAGAGCTAAACGAACTGAAGGAGCAGCTGGCTAAACAAAGCAAAAATCTTGATAGTTTAAAAACTGAATTGGAACAAAAGCAAAACGGGAAGGAAAAGCAAGAGAGTGAGCTAACTGCAGAGTTAAAAACCCAAGCAGCAACAATTGCTGAACTGGAAGAACACATTGCTCAGAAAACTGCGGAAAATGATTCCTTGATGGAAGAACTTAAAAAGTACAATGAACAAAAAGACAGAGAGCAAAAAGAGATAGCTTGTCAACTCCAGCAGGCAGAGAAGGCAGCTTTTGAAAAGGACAATAGATTCAAGGAGGCTGAAGAAAAAGTGCGTAGTCTTGAAAAGCAAATAGGTACGCTGAAAGCTGAATTTGAAGCAAAGGAGCGGGAATTTGGTGAAATTAAGACCTCCATACTGAAAAGCAAAGAGGAAGAACTGAAGGAATTAGAAGAGAGACTGAATACCGAGAACAGCGCTAAGCTGGCAGATCTGAAAAAGAAGGCAGAGCAGAAAATCAGTTCTATTAAAAAGCAGTTGAAGTCTCAGATAGAGGAAAAGGAACAGCAATTTAAGCAGGATAGAGAAAATCAGTTAAGAGACTTAGAACAAAAAGTGCAGGAGAGAGAGGCCAAAATTGTGTCCTTGGAAGAAAAAATTAAGTCAACAAGAGATTCCACAGAGTTAGAAATGCTGCAAAAAGTAGAGAGTGTAAAAGCCGCTGTAGAACAAGAGAAAAACACCATGCTCGAGGGTCTCCAACAGACATACGAAGAGAAAATGCACGTGCTAGAGAAGAGCTTGGCTGAAAAAGATGAATTGTTGCAGAAGTATGAAGAGGAACAACGGGAGAGTAATGGCTCTCGTCTAGAACTGCAAAACAAACAGGAAGGACTCCTTAAAAAACTGGAATGCGTTGAGAAGAGCCATCAGGAGGAGCAGAGTAGGACTGAAAGCCTCAGGAAGGAACTTGAGGAGCAAACCAAAAAATACTCATTGTTAGCGGATGAGCATGCTCGTTGTTGTGGTGATTTAGCAGCTACTAGGGAAGAATTAAAAGCGAAAGAGCAAAAACATCTTGATGTGGAGAATGTAGTTGGAGATTTACAGAAAAAATGGCAGGAAAAGGAGGCAGACATTCACTCTTTAGAAGAGAGAATAAAAGAGTTGGAAAATAATCTAGTGAAGGAAAAAGAAGTGCATAAGGCTGAGATGGAAGATAGGAGTTTGAGATACGAAGAAAAGCTAAAAAGTTTACAGCAACAATTGGATGAAAGAAGTAACAGTCTGAAAGCTTTTGAGGCAAATGCTGAAGAAAAGGCTCAGTCTGCTTTGGAGCTGCAGAAGTTACTAGGTGATACGCAGAACCAGCAGAAGGACTTGCAGACTAAGCTGGAAGAGACTGAAAGGGAGAAACAGAAACTACACAAAGCAGTGAATAATCTTCAAAAAGACTTACGTGCTCTACGAAAAGAACATCAGCAGGAGCTTGACATAGTAAAGAAGGAGTCCTTAGAAGAAATGGAGAAGAAAATCAGGTAAATGCATTGTTTCTGGTCTTGCTACCATTTCTTTGCTGCTTTCACCACTAAAACATCAAGAATACTTTTTAAAAGCTCATTTTGTAACAATGAAATAATGACTGGTATTTTTCCAAATAAAGAAACAGGAAGAAAAGAGCTACTTGAAAGTAGCACTTCATGAACACATAAAACGCTATTTAAATCAACGGTTTAACAAGTAGTTTGTCTTTTGGCAAAGTAATACTGCTTTTGAGTTGTTTTAGTGATGGTCATTTTCAGCATTGCCAGAGGATAAAATATAATTCTGTTTTCCTCAAACAGGAAATAGAGCTTACTAAAACTTAGCACTGAGTTCTTCCTGTTCAGTTGATGAAAAGAATAGTTCTTATGTACTGCAGAAAAATGTGGCATACTGCTCAGCACTCTAATGGTTTCTCAGGCAAGGAATTCTCTAAGAATTCTGCTTTTATGCACCACATTCTTGGAGGTCTTCATCTTCCTCGGCCAAAAACTATGTATCTTTTGGAAGGGTTCAATTCTGCATTGTTTTCTAAATGAAACAGCTGTGCCTTCCAGGTGAATTCAACAGGAGGATAGCAAAAAGCCTTCCTGAATCCCACAGAATTCATGTAATTCAAAACCATCCCATTCTAAGGTAGTTTTGGAGAAATTCCTGGATCTCCTACCTTGCTGAGCTGTTCTTGCACTGTTTTTAATCTTTTTATTTCCTCGCTGTATTCTTTCAACATTTTTCTACAGATGTGAACAAGAAGACATTGAGTTAAAGCACAACTCCACCTTAAAGCAGTTAATGAGAGAGTTCAATACTCAGCTGGCTGAAAAGGAAAGAGAATTGGAAACAGCAGTAAAAGAGGCGATCAGTAAGTGAAATGCTAATATAACTAAGCAGTACAATAGTCAGAAAACCAAATCTTCAGATGTTTTGGGGAAAACTAGAAAGGGAGAGTAAGGTTTTAGAGGTGAAAGCACGTTGGTAAGTTTTCATTGTAATATTGCTTTGACTTCAGCAGTACAAACCTTTAACACTGCTGTTGAGTATGTGGCCCTGAAGGGTGCCTTTTGCAGAAACAGATCCATTTGGGAGTCGGAATCGTGTTTTCTTAGCCGCGTCTTGTGGAATTCATTCACTATAACCACAAACAAGTTCCAACTGGGTATGATGTCCGATTGCTGTACCATAACCAGAGTACAGCATATTTCAGTTACTCTTCTCTGTCCATTTTTTGCCACCATGGTGTAAGTTGGAGCTTGGAGAGGTGAGCAGAAAGTATCTTTAGACTCCACAGTTACTGGAAGTACCTCTACAAGTGAGGAATTTCTGGAGATTTGCCCATATTTCAATCGCTTCTCTAGATAGAGTAGGAGATAAAATCAGTTGATAAGTACTGGTTGTGATCTTAACCTATCCGAAAGTTCCAATATCAGGTGGAAAAAAATCCCTCTGGATACCACACTACAGGCTTCATATGTATTAGGACCGAGTGACATAATATGACTGCCAGTGTGGAAAAACGAATTTTCTTGACAAGGTTTCCTTATGAATGTCTTCCACGGTTGTCTTCCAGCTTTTTTTTAAATACTGTTGTGACATAATTTAACAAAATACATATGCTTTGTTTTTAATATCACCTGACATTTTTTTATAGGTAAAGCCCAGGAGGTAGAAACTGAATTGGTAGAAAATCATCACATAGAAACAACACAGTTGCATAAAAAAATTGCTGAAAAAGATGATGATCTAAAAAGAACTGTGAAAAAATATGAAGAAATCCTTGAGGTATGTTTCTGAAAAGTGACATGACTACATTCCAAAAGAACTCTTCCCCTTTTTTCATGGCACAACTAGACAAAAACAATTCTTTCTAGTGAAGATCTTGCAGCATGGATTACACTTGATATGTGTGGTGATCTAGCTTGCAATTAAAATGTTTGTGTTTTGTTAACATGAAAGAACACCAAAAAAGTAAGCCCCAGCTCTTATAATTCAACAGAAATTATATGGTTTGGTCCTTATGTCCTTGAGCAGTTTGTTTTCCAGATGGAAATGAGGAAAGTGAGTGACTTTACATTTGAGGCTTTACTAGAGTTGTGGTGTGTTGGGTTTTTTTTTTTCATTCTTTAAGTACAGTGTTTGTGGGTTGGCTGCACTCTCTAGCTCCTTTCTCTGGTGCTCTGACCAGATTGGCACCATAGCCCTTAAAGTAAGGTGAAATGGTTTTCAGTGCTAGACTATACATCATACTTGGAGGCAGCCTTTAGTTTTGCTAATCTTAGTCCTGTTTGAACAAATAATTTAATAAAACCGAATGTCCCTTGAATAGAGCCAGTAGTAATAAATGTAAGTGAACTTCTGCTTGTTTATGCTCAGCTACCAGCCCGAAGAGCTATGTACTGAGCATGACCGAGCTTTTAATACTGAAAACCTCAATCTCGTAGGCAGGTTGGTGTGTTCCAGTCTGATTTTTTAATTTCTAGCAAGTTGGATGGAGGTGGCAGGGCTTTAAATTTAGAGTCCCCTTCTTTTATTGCATGAAAAAAATTGCATGACATAATTTGAGGCGAGGTTGGTTTTGTTTGTTTGTGGGGTTTTTTTTTGTACCATAGGTGTAAATTCTGCATTTCTGTTTCTCTTACTGAATGTGCAGTGTGTTGCCATTCAGGTCCTTAGTTTACAGGCCCAAATAGGTCAGCGATTTAAAGTCAATCCGATGTAATTCCTCTCTGTTTTCTGATGCACTCGGTCTGTACGTGTGTTAGAAACACGCATGCTGTATTCAGCGTATGATCTTGAAGGATTAGGCTAACTTGACTTCTTTGCAATTGGAGGACATGATGAACACTGTTATTTTTTTGAATCCCACTGATGGTGGCAGTGGCAGTTGCCTGGAACTGCAATAAGCTGTAGTCTGATCTTTTAAATTTCAGAGCAGGTGTTTCTTTTTTAGGTAATGGTATATGTGTGAGTGTTTTGTTTCTGTTATTTTATGGAAGAAAAAAAACAGTTCAGAGAATTTGTTGCCTTTTTTTCCTGAAAAATCATTGTAAGCCATCTCAAAAGTTAAGAAATATCTATGTTAAACTGTATGTATGACATACTCATTAAGATCTCTTCTAGATCTTATAGAAATAGGAACACACGCATCAGCAGATATATAGGTTTTCTCAATTTAGCCTAAAGTTACCCATTATTACCCCACTTCTACCTGGCTTGGCTCATCATAGGTTTGAGAAACTTTGCGTCAAGACATTTATGCAGAGGTTTGTCTCTGTCACAAATGGTAAGAAGATGAAGCAAAAATAATGCCAATTGCAGGAATGAATTTTGCTCTTATAACTTTGTAGCTCTTTGTTGCACTTTAAGTGTGGTTAATGAGGTTAAAAATTAGCCTAATGTGATTTGCTTATCTATCCTTGGAGATGAGCAGGAATCATTCAGTCTGTTAAAGTTAATATGATATATTTGTGAAGTACTCTCCTGGTACTTCTCGTGCTTTATCTGATGCTTTCTTACATTCCATAAAAACTTTTATCACCTAAGATTTCACGCAAGTCTCCCTAATTAAGGGACTTGTAAATCAGCATGGCCTGTAATTTAAGGCCTAAGTCTGTCTTCTTCAACTAAAGTATATAGTTGGAGAAAAATTGAATGTTGTGCTACAACTAGCTTATTTTAAGCCTATATATGAGCTAAAAATAAAATATTCAACTTCAGGCATGTATTCCCTCATTTTCCCATAATGCTTCCCAGGTGAATACAGGATAGGCCTTGTGATTAGGATATGCGAAATTATGACTTTATTGAACACTTAGTCTATAACTGTAATTAAATCCAAATAGCATGCAGCTTATTTTCGGAGTATGCCAGTTGCTGATAGAACATTAATTTCTTATTGTGAATACAGGTCCTCTAGTATGTTGGAACCCCATGTGATCTCGAATTACTTTAAATTTTAAATTATAATCTCTATTCAGGGGTATATAAAAACAGTGGCTCACAGGCAAGTTCCTTTTATGGAAGTGTCATTAAGCATTTTGAGTTGAATTTCTCTTCTGCATTTAAGCTACCTTATGTGACTGTGCTGGGTTCAGCCAGGAAAGAGTTCACTCCCTCTCCCCTGGCTGCTGTGAAGCTGTTCCTGGCTGCAGAGAGCAGCACTGATCAGGTCTCTGCTGGCGCTGGGCAATGCCTGCACCAGATTCAAGGTCTGTCTCCCCTTCTGACCCTGCAGCTGCGTTCCCAGCTCTCGCTGTCTGGCTACAGGCAGTGCAGGGACACACAGCTCAGGCACCTGACCCCAACTGACCAAGGGAGTGTTTCATCCCATAGTACGTCTCTCTGGGGGCAGAGGTGAGGAGGGGCCCGGGAGCCATTACTCTCTCTCTTCTCTTACCCTCTTGCTTCTTTACTCCCATATACTTGCTCACTCCTGTGCTGGCTCGTT
>NW_010263317.1:0-9170 GCF_000690775.1 Eurypyga helias
CAAAGGCACAAGGACAGTTAAAGGTGTTCCTGGGCCTTGATGATTTAGCCATGTGAAAACTGCAAGTGAAGCCAGTTTGAAATCTTGTCAGTAGTTTTTTCCTCTGTGAAGTGATGGCTTGTGGATACAGTATTTATAAGAAAGGTTGTGAACCTAAAGACTCATCCCATGAGTTCTCCAGGTGGACATAATTGTGTAAGAAGGGCTAAGCATTTGGGCTACATCTATATAGGTAAATTAAATGTTTGTAGGACCACTTTTTGGCACCAAGGTCAAGTGCTGTGGAGCAGCCCATATCCAGATGGTTAAACTCCCTTAGCCTCCAAGGCTGATGCGCATAAAAGGCGTCGGTTGAGAATGGTCCCTGGCCTGTGTTAACAACTGTACTGCCCTTGGCACCATTCAGCAGAGCCCTAGGCTGAAAACATGCCAGGGATCCTTTTAAAAATGTGGCAATGCTGACATTACCCCCAGCATTATTTAATTTGCGTGTGGGAATGGAGCCCAGGAGACCCTGCAGACCAGGGCAGGGTAGCTGGTGGGCTTGTGTGTTAGAAACATAGCTCGTTGTCAAGATTGTCCATAGTCTTGCCTTTGTTCCTTCAAAAGCTTATTCCAGCAAGGTTGGGGTGAACATCAGCTATCCAACAAACACCAGCTTTTCTCTTGAAGAAAGAAAGGTCCAGACCTTTGGTATTTGGCGGGTAGCTAAGAATTTGGAAGCGAGAGCAATGAAGAGCACTACCCTGGAAATGGACCCAAGCCAGCGCTTCCTGGGGCCTTGGGACAGCCACGCTCCCTCCCATCTTAGTGTTTCCTCTGCCTGCTCCTGCAATGAGCTTGGACAAAGGATTAAGGAAGTACTTAAAGTGTGTTTCCAACCTCGCACAGCATCCATATGGGTGTTCTTGGTGGAGTGTCTGAAAGGAAGAGCACCTTCCATGCAATCAGCTTTTCCACAGTTACTGGGTCTCCCTTTCTACTCCCCAGCTCAGCACAGCCCAGACCAGTTCACTTGTTCGGGCAGCATTTATTGTTCTGGTTTGGTAATTGTAGCTTTGAACACCTGAGTGACTGATTTCAGCAAAGGCTACAGTCGTATGAGGAGAAAATGGACACAGCTGGTTGTAGGACTAGCTAGAACTATGCTGTCTTTCATTTACATTCTTCTCAGTCTGGTGGTTGCTTCTTCTTGCTTTATGGAAAGCTGAAAACTTGACTCGTGAGACAAATATGAAGTGTGTGCTACAGCCTTGTACCGTAAATGGCTACATCTATCTCTAGAGCTGTATTTTCCTCTGTCTTTCTGAAGGACAGTCTTTCATCTCTATAAAATCTTCAACACCCAAATAGTAGTTACTTTAGTAGTTTTACACCATTTTAGTAGTTACTATTTTGGAGGAGTGTGATAAGGAAGCACGTAGGGTAGATTAATTTCATTTGATCTGCAACATCAGTGTGAGATTTTCTAGACACACATCAGTGATACCACTCCCTTAGCTCCAGACTTGACTTTCAATTACTGTAATAAGTGCATATATGTTTAATGCACATGAGGGCACCAACACGGTGACACCTGCTTCTAAGGTCACGAATTTCAACGATTTAGGCCTCATTCCAATACCTACACAGAGACACTGTAAATTGAGATGTACCAGAGATCCATGGTATCTGCCTGGAGATGTAGATGTAGCACAGGACCAACGGGAGACCCACATCCCTCTAGGGCAGCAGATGGAGGCCATGTGGGATACACCAAGGTCTCTTCAATGGCACTAAAACGTAGCCGAACAGCTGAATTGAGATCTGAACACCTAAGCTAGTTGCTACATCCCCCCCATAGCCACTGGAGAAAAGTAGTCACTTTTAGGGCACAAATCATCGTATCTTGAAGTGAGCACCTGAAACAGATCCCTGTGTTCCCAGAAATGTGTCCCAGAAACACCCTTTTCTCCATTAACTATAAAGCCAGATCAGCATGGAGGAGAATGATGAGCAGGTCAAAATCTATTTTTAAGCAAGAATAATCTCCCTGTGTGTAACTGGCTAGGCAAACAGTTACTGCTTTATAACGCCTTGATGATTGCAACCACTAATATCTTCATTAAAACCCACAGCTTCCAGAAGCCCATGTCCGTGACCCAGTAAAACCCAGAGTCCTACTGCCAGCCACTTTCTAAGTAAAAGTCAGAGCATCTGACTTAAAATGCTTGTTGTAAAACACCTGTGAGCAAAACTCAGTTTATGGATTAAATAGCATTGACCTGGGAAGATATTCACCTTCCTACTATGGCTGTGTGTGAACGACTGGTTGATGAGATGGGTTGTACTGGTGTGCTGTGAGACAGAGGCATACCTAGATCTCCTTGGACAACTGGGTAACTCTATCCTGGCTTGCTGTCACCAAGAAATGGTCATTATACTCTCATAGCATCTGCCAAATTAGTTACCTTGAATTGAAAACAGAGCAGCTGAACTAATGTAACTCAGTTTACCAAAAATTCTGCATGGTACTTTCCTTGTACTCCGTCCCACGTTGGAGGTACGCAAGAAGGGACTGGCCTACTGGCAAGCCAAATCAAGCAGGGACCAGCTGAGTTTATGCTTCGGTCTTTCCCTCAGCGCTACTCAAATGCCAGCCTCTCTCCTCTTGAGCTGCCAGGTTTTCACAATAGTTGGAGGAGCTGTATTTGGTTAAAATTGCCCATCGGGTTATTACGATGCTATTGGGTGGGGAGCAGGCCGTTGCACAGGCAGACACATGAAGCGACACAGACAGAGCATACACCCCCTTTTTTAATGAAGAGATGCTGAAGAACAACATACTAACACTCGCTTCCCAGCCCCTTCTCTTTTTTTGGCTAATTCAGAAAGTTAAAAGTTTTCCATTTGGGAGAATTTCAATCAGGTCCAGAATCACTCATAAAATGAAGGAATTGTTCCAACAACATCCCTGAAAAGTTTCCTAATATTAAAAAGAAATCCAGGAACAAAATCTAACCTGACTGGCTCAAACTGTGCTGCAATAGGTAGTTCAGCAGAGGAGCGTGAGGCTCCATCCATGAACCTCAGCCTTTTCTTAATCCTGCAGGCAGGATCTTCATAAAGCAAGTAATCTCCATGCTTCACGCAGGTAATGAGCAACCTGGAGTGTGCACCGAAGCCAAGCAGACCTTGGGCTCTTGTTTATCTCCAACCATATAAACTAGCATGGACATAAACACCTCCAGAGTTTTTTTTGTGTGGGAATGAGGAAAACCAAGGCAAATTCCTTAGGCAGCAGCTTAGGTCAGGTGTGTTGGGAAGAGGTACTTTGAAAAACTCGGCAACATATTTGAGAGTCTACCTGGAAACCTGTGTTACTGATTGTTCCTTCACCTTTCCTTGACCTGGGGAAATACTCTTTTCATTGCACCTATGTGAAGAGTCAACTACACAAAAACTGTAATTTCTTGAGGGGATGAAGTTTATTGTATTTATCTACTGTAGATGTGATTTTTAAATAATATTGACCATTTTCTGTATTTTAAGGCTTGATTTTATTAAACTGGGGCAAACAAGAAATCTCATCTTTTCTTCCTTACTGACTACCATGAAATTTATTCACGATATATCCAGGACACCCGAATTTAAGAAAGGTGGAATTTTAATTCCAGGTCTGCAGCAGTTCAAGAGCCAGGTTTATCTTTCAGCAGGGATTATCTATGGTTTCTACTAGATTCTTCCTGACATGTGGCTCATCATATTACAGGTTAACTGTTTAAAGGGGAGTAAAAGCATGGGGCATAATGAAGAACAGCTATGTATCTCTCCTCCCTTCTCCCCAGAATAAATCTATCTCAAGTTTAAGAGGTGTATAGATTAAAAGACTGCCTTGACAGGCTATCAACAACCGTACCACATCATATAACAAGAGTGAACTTTAAATCTACCACTTTGGCTACCTTTAAAACTCACAGAGAAGCCCAGTCCTAATATAAAATCTCCCAGTGGTTCACATCTGGGTTTTGTAATTGTCATCTGAAAACAAATAGTGGTAGGAGTGATAAGTGATTGGTCATCTCACTGGAATCCTGTTACTCTAGTGCAGCCTTTTTCAGTAATTAAATAATACTGTATTTCTCCCAATATGAATCAAGGCTGAAAAAACTTTCATGTTCAGCTTTTAAACTGTGTTTTCACAGCAAATGTATTTTGTTTTTAAATATGTTCCTCTGCCCTTGCTTCTCCCCCTGCCCCATTTTATTTTCTATACCCTAAGCAGGCTCTGATTTCTCCTCATCCTGCCGTGACTTCAGGCAGAGTCCTCTGCTAGGGATTCAAAAATTGGTGGGCAACTCCCCCTAGGCTTATAAACACACTGTTGTTTGTCTGTTGTGTTAAGGGAGATGAAAAGCAAATCCATGAGCTGTCAAGAATCACACCCAGGCAGGGATGCAATGCTGCCAGAGCTGGTCGCTGCTCGGCGGCCAGGAGACAGACGTGACCCCGGGACAAGTTCATGGGGTCACACCTTGGCCTTGATGAAGACTCCCCATCCCCTCATGCCCTCATGGGGAACAGAGAGGGATTAATCTGTAGGGCTGCAGTATGTTTGCATCAAACTGAATGAACAGACCCCAGCCACAAATCACTCAATATTTTAACAGGTTTTGGGAGGTTTTTCTTCCTCACTTAACCCTGTGTGGGAACTCAGAGCCTGCAGAAGATGGCCAGTGGGCAGTCCTCCAGGCTATGTGTTAAAAGGTTATCTGCTGCAAACGTGCTTTTTACACATCGCAGCCAGGGCTGAAGGGACACGGAGGGCTGGACCCTCCACCTCTCAGGTCTGGGGTCTCTGCTACAGGTGCCCTCAAACACACTCCTTGCTGCCGGTGTTTCCTGTTGCCTGCTCACCGAATGGGTCCCCAATTTGTCACCAAGACATTCCCAGGGAGGCCAGTTATCTCACAGGCATGAGACTATCAGTTCTGCAGAGGAGCTGGTTATCTCTCAGGTGTCAGATCATAAGCTCTGCAGTCACCTGCCAGCCCCCAAGTCATCTGAGCTTGCCCAGGTCCTTGTGAACTTATCTCACACGGTTTTTAGGTTGCCACAGGAAGAGCTTTTGAGTCAACTCTGGCAAAGGAGAGCAAATGTGTTCATGCCCCTTTCTGGGCACTGGGGATGGTTGCTGCCTCTCCATTATTTCTCCCTGTATTTCCTTGCTTGTCCTGCCCCAGGCCAGTGGATGGAGAATGATCTATTCTCTGGCAGACAAACCCCTGTGCTAATGCAGGGAGAGAACAGGAGCTGTAGGCTACTGATTTCTAAACTTCAGCATTTCTGTCTTCTCCCTCTTTTCCGGCCCACTCCCCCCTGGTCCCCTACAGTCCTCTTCATGCTGAGGCAGGTGGCTGACAAAAGTCCTCTGGACTACGAGTCAGTGAAAGGCTCTTAGTTTAGCTATTGGGAGCAAAACTATGTACATAAAGTAAATACAAATTTCAGCCCTAACTGCAAATGTAGTCATATCACTGATTGGCTTCAGCTCTGTAGAAAATTTCAGTGTAACTGGTCCCAGAGTCAGGTTTTGAGCTTGAGCTGAGGGTCAGACTGGACTCAGTGGGATTGTTGTGCAAGTCAATGGTGCCAGACAGGAGCTGGGGGTGGGACGCAGCCAGGGATTGCAGTCAGCACCAGCAACCCATCCCTGGTCTATAGGTTGTCTATGAGTGCTCTCTAGTGGACAGAAAAACTAGACCAGAGGCACACAGAGCTGATGCTCACTCTCTCTGAGCAGAAGTCACCTCGCCTGGGTGTCTGAGACGCTGGGTCTGTAATACCTACACACCACGGGCCTGTGCCCATGTCTGGGAGCAGGGTTTTGGAAAGCACTTCAAAGCAGGGTCTTCTTCATCTATGACCCTGCAGGGCAGAGGTTGATGCAGGAGCAGTGCAGGGTGGCAGGGATGCACATCTCATCGGGTAAGGGTTCACACGTGGAGCACAAGGTAAGGTTCCAACCCCTTTCTCATTACATGGTCTCTTGGTGCTTCTCCTTGTGTTGAAGGAAACACCTGCAGAACCTGTTCCTGCATGTGCAGTCAGCAGGTGGAAGAGCAGACAGGTAATGTGGAAGGAGAGCAGAAATGTTTTCTGGTCACGAAAGGGATTTCATGAAGAGGTGGAGAAAAATTATGATAGCAACTCGTTTACCAGCCCTCTGCTCCAAGACCCCTGCCAGTGCTGGACATAGTGAGGGAAGATAGTTCTTGTTTCACAGCACAAAGTGATAAAGACTACTTCAGTGTGACAAGAAGGTTTTTATGGAAGTCATCTCAGGATGCAGGCCATAAAGCAGTTATGTAGTGGGTGCTCCCGGATCAGCAGAACCATAGTACTGAACCCAAATGTTCAAAAGGTGTCCCAAAACCATGAAATGTATAAGGATACGGTATTGCAGTTGGGATTTACCTACATTAGGTATCTGAGTTTTGAGTTCTGAGAATAACTCATTGCATTTTTCTTTAATTTCTGTGAAGGGACAGCTGAAAGATTTTTTATGATGGTGGTGGTAAAAACTGAAACAGCCACTTGACTCATGAACAGCTACACCAGCTATAAAGATTATATGTGCCTCCCCTTAAATCCTTTGTTTAAAACCTGGCTTCTCCACTACCCCTGTGTTGTGGGGGCTATTATTTTAGGTTTTCAGGCTGACACCATCTGTCAGCAAGAGCTCCTCTTACATGGACACTTCCCAAAGCTCAGACATCTTCAACACAAATGGAGCTCCTTCCACCTCCTCCTAGGCTTAATTATTTGTCCCCCATTCATTCTTTTCCTTCACTTTCTTTAACTTTGACTGAAATCAGACTGGCCTCCTTTTCTCTGAGTCTTCTTCCACTTGAAGTAGTCAACCACTGAGGCTCTGACACAGTATCACACATACCTGCAGTAAAAAAATATGGGGTTGTATATGGGCTGTTATTCTACACAGATTCATTGATAGTTGTTACAGAGATGCTGCAGCTATGCATGATTTAGGCTACTGAATACTGGCTGCATGAATATAATGATTTTGTTTGTTCAGGGTCCAGAAAGGAAGGAAGGAAAAAAAAAAAAAAAAAGATGGATGGATTAAAAAAAAAAAAATCAAGGAACCTACTAAATCAGTCAGCACTGGAGAGTTAAGAAGCAGAAAAAAAGCCAGTAGCCATGAAGAAAAGAGTCCTGAAACTTCAGAGAGTTTCTTTCTCCTTCCTTTGCTCATACACAATTGAACTGAAGCAAGGGAGACCATAAAGGTAGAAGCCCAAATATTGAAGGTAACCTAAATACTGGTAGGAAATCATAACTTTATTAGTGGTTACTGTTACTGGTGTTGGTTCTCAGACTCACTGCACATTCTCCCATAGGCCTTCTCCTTCAGGTTTCCAGTTGACGATTCCAGTTGACACTAACAAGTCCCACTGCCACATGGCCTGGGTACAGGGTCTGGATGAGACTCATCCAGGTGCTCTTTTCTGCTGGGGAAAAAAAAAAGAAGATAAAGGGTCAAATGGAAGAAATTTTCTATGTAGCATCCAAAGTAACATGGGAATCAAACTCCAAATATTCTTGGAGGTTGCTTCTGAAAAAGGCAAGATTGTTGCTCAGCTCCAACAGACAGCTTTATCGTCATATTACAATTTTCTTCTGTGAGGTTTGATCTTTATGCACCTTTTCTGCCAAGATTCACTCTTCACCGTCACCACCTGCTGAAAGACCCTCCCCTACCCTCATGGGTAAGTCAGCTGATCCTTTCCACAACTTCAGAGGTCAGCAACACTGAGGCACTTGTTTTATTTCCCAACGACGCGATGCTTTTGATGATACGGGCTGTGGAGTTATAAAAACGCCACGTACGATGAGACTTGCTAAGAAATCAGATGAATAGGCAGTGCTTGGACTTCTTCAGAAGTTGGAACTAGATGCTCTTTAGGGTCCCTGCCAACCTAAACCACCCTATGATTCTCCGAGCATAAAGACAGCGCGCGCACACCCTCCCCAGGTCACAGAGCCCAGCAGCACACTGGGGCCCAGCAGACGCTGCTCCGGACGAAAAGCCCCGGTTTTTGAAGCACCTTCGCAGGCAGTTGGCGATGTTTGGATGGGCACCGTTCAACACGTGACAAGCTCACGGCTCTATTTTTGCCGCCTCAGGTGGCAAATTGCCAGCTCCTTACTCCTTGTTACTATCTGAATAAACTGGATTATCCAGGAAGCCAACCAGGGATAAAAATGCCAATAGAGAAGTAATTCATTTAGACACGTAACTATTTAGGATATACTTATGCTTTCGGGAACTCCAGCCCAGAGCTTTTTAACCCTTCAGAGGCCACATGAGAACAACTCCCGTTCCCAGAGCGCTTTCCAGCGGCTCGCAGCCCTTCCGGCAACCGCGGCCCCAGCGCCAGGAAGGCAGCAGCCACGGAGTGGTATTTACACTCTGCGGAACAGAAGGTTTCCAGTGGCAATAGCCAGGGAGAGAAGACAACAGGATTTAGGAAGGAACTCCGCTTCGGAAGTCTCCCTTTTCTGTTTGTTTTCACTCATGAGCTTCATGCTCCCGGCTTCTCCTTTCCCCAGAAGCAGCAAACGATCGTTCTGTATCTGCCACCTTTGGATGTCTTGATTTTTCCAGCCACCCATCGCATCCCCGCCTTGTTCAGCTGTTTCTTTCTGGGATTAAAAGCCCTAATCCACTCACCAGTTCCTCTTTTAGGGGCTGCTCCCCTCTGGGGGCACCCCTGGACCCTGCAATTTCGGGGGGCAGCTGCACTGATGCAGCGGCAGCGTTCGGCCCCTGTTGCTCTCCTAACGTTCCCCAGCGCCTCCTTCCTGCTGCGATGCTGAGGCGTGAGCAGCACGGCAGCAGAAAGCTGTGCCCGGTGCGAAGGGGGTTTTTCGCGGTGCTCTCTGCACACCTGTGCCGAGAAGCGCCCAGAAGCGTGAAAAACGAAGGCAGGTTTCCCGGGCCAGCTGTGGGTGCCGGTGATGGGTACGAGCCATTTGCACTTCGGGGGAGGGCGGCACACGGGTGCCACCAAAACGCGCGGGAAATGTTTTGGTCCCGTAAAGAATTAATGGAGGTTCTGTGCCAAAAGAGCGGCTCGTCGGTGTAGTCGTGGCCGAGTGGTTAAGGC
>NW_010263318.1:0-3688 GCF_000690775.1 Eurypyga helias
ATATATATATATATTTATATATATGCATATGAACCTCATTAGCTACAGGGCAGACATTCATACGCACATAAATAAACCAAACGAGCCTTCCTGGCACTGTGTATGCTTTGTCTGAAAAGAGGTTGAAGCATATATTAAAGGAGACTTTTCCAGCTCAGAATAACCAGGACTAAGCACACGGACTGGACACAACAGTGACACTTCTTATTCACTATGACGACAATGATTTAAAAGGCTTACTTATGAGTCGTTAATAAAATCCTGATATGTGAAAAGGGCGAAATGCGCAATGCAGACACAGTGTTATGATCACTCCCGTTCTTAATTCAGTCATAAAGAGCAACTGTATGGTCATCCCTGTGGCTTACAATCACAAAATCGGGATTTGTGCTGCCCATCTGGGTAGCCCGGAGAGATTTCCGTATCTGCCTCAGTACTGACATCTGCTGTCCCATGACCGAATAACACAAACCCTTCACCAACTTGTCCCCTCCAACACCCGTTCCTGCTTTCTTGGCTCTGCAACATGCAGCGGAATTCGACCGACTTGTATTTGCAGGGATCGGCATTACAAAATGCCACTTGGATAATGGAGAAAATGCATTAACCCTCCATGCTGGACACCTTTCTGTCAGGGACAGTAACTGCACGTGACACTGAGCTAGGTACTGCCAGTTCTTACCTTCTAACACGTGGGAAGAGGAGCATCCCATCTCTTCCTTAGTGTCAACAGGACCTGCCTGCCACACCACATGCCGCTTCAGTGCTAAGCACAACCCCAGGCCTCAGCCAGACCGCAAGCTTTGCTACACCGAGCCTCTTCAACTTGGCCATCACCAACAAAAGTGCACGAACATCCCTCACACGTGTCTCTGGGCACTCGGGCACAGGATGTATTTTAAGACAAACACATCATTCCGTGAAAAAGCTCACTGGTGATGTCCCTCACCAGTCACAGGTAACACACCACCTCTCTGCCATGAGAAGACCTCCGCAGGCAGCTCCCTTTCAAAGCAAAGCACCTTCCCATGGTGTCTGTGGAGAGCAGGCAAAGCTAGAGGTGTTCTGGCAACGGCTGACTGCAGCTATGTGACCGGTGGCATCTCCAGCAGCGTGCTCTTACTGATCAAAGCACGTTGCTATTTACAGCCTCCCCAGGGTAATGAGAGATGCAGAGACAGGCGATGGTTGTAACGTCCTGGTTAAGTTTTATGCTCTGGACTAAATAAATCTAACAGGGACTCTTTTTAAAGCCTAACAACAAAATGGGATCCATCGTGTTTGCCTTTCAGTGAAAAACACTTTCATGAGCTATCTTCCTACTCAAAGGCATTTACATCCTGCTCTGTATATTGCCTAAATGCAAATAAATGAAATCAGAGTCAAGATAAATACCTCAGATCAGTGTTCTGAGGGAAAAGCCTTTTCTTCCCACTGAAGTAGACTTCAAAATCATCTGTTGTCAGTCTGTGTGCATAGTCGATGTATGCAGACACCTCCTGGCGACGAGAGTTTCGGTCACGAATGAAGATGATGGACTGGAAAACACAGAGGCAGGCACAAATGAAGAACAGAAACATACATACGTGCACAGGTTTCCATATGAAAACATATTTAGAGAGCAGATAAACGTTTTCAGCTTCACCTGGGCTAGGCTGCTGTTCGGAGTTAAGGCACTTAAATTAGGCCATATGATGTCATATCATTAACACAAGCTTGGCAGCACTGCAGTAAAAAATAAACACAAATGCAGCGTCACACAACGTGCCCTCAAGTACTGCCTGTATCCCCTGCTGCCACTTTGGAAGGGTTTTCCCACAGGCCCGGGGCTGTATCTGCCAGGCCCACGCACACAACCCTAAAGCAGTCTAATGCTGATGGACGCCTATTTTTAAGCAAAGGTGGTTTCATTTGGGCGCTCGCTGCTGTCCACACGCTACTTACTGGACCAAAGAAGGAAAGGCGAGGATATTATCTTACTTGGGATGCACCTCTACAGCCAAAGCAATACTCATTCAACTTAGTATTCACAGCAGATTTTTAGCTTTTCAGAAGGGTGATGGACTGGAAACTGGTTACCATACGTGTCTCTGGCTATGGCCAGAGAACAGAGCAGACTTCACCAGGCCTCTCTCCTGCAAGACAACCCCCGTAATGTTTCGTTCTTAAGAGCTAACGTGATCCAGAGCAAAAATCTGACTGAAGCAGAGTGGCTGCAAGTATGACCAAAGATTTCCCATTTAGGTCTTGCACCTCCACATATCAGAGCTGAAGAGAAGGTGGCATCAAGGCACCAGGAGGATGACAACACATTCAGCAGCGGTTCTGGCTGCGAGAGGTTACTTTTCATCTCGGAGCTGTAACCCCCAGGAGAACACCTCTGCTGCTGCTGAGACACATGGCACGGACAAAGGTGCTGACGGGATGGCTTTCTACAGCACTTGTTCCTGGGAAACCCTGCTTCCCATTTACCCTCCACTCCTTCTCTCTTCCTTTACCTTTTATTTGCCTTATTTTCCAATGAAACAGATAGAGGTTGGTAGAAGGGAATTCTTCTTCACGCATTACGGCAACACAAAAAGCAAAAGAGCTGGTGGGATGAGCATGGACTTGCAAGACAGAAGGGTTCTTGCATCTCAGGATCCACACAGGAAAAACTAATTGCTGAATGCAGAGGTGATTAGGTAGGTGAGGCATAACAGCATTTGTTAGCTCTACATGTGTTTGTTTTTACTCATCTGAAATCAAGTGATATTTCTGTTTTGAATGTAGAGGAAATGGAAACAATACCACGTGGAACTCTTTCCAAAAACGGGTTTTTATTTTAACAGCAGCAGATTTCGAGAGTTTAATGGTTTATCTGGCAAGCCTTTGTTATACTTGAGACATGTTTCCTTTTCCAATTTCACATTTAATTCCATCAAAACATGTGTTGCTCATTTTGCAATTTTGTACCGTCAACGTTATTGACAAGAAGAGCCAGAGGAACCTCCTGCCATACATCTGACTGCCTTGAACCACATCTCCCTCCCCCTGGCACCCCCTGTTTTGCACAAGTGATTTGTGTGGCTGGAGAGCCAGGTAAGGGCAGAGAAGAGGCAAGGACAAAAGTAAGACTTTTGTCTTACTTACAAAAAGTAAGACTTATTGTCTTGCGGCTGAAAAAGGGATCCGCCATCCTTCAGAAAAGCGAGTTTTAAACGAACTTGCAGAGTACGATCCGAGCACTGAAAAAGCTGGCAGATGCCACAGGATTAGTTGCAGCGTTAAGCAGAGGGCTACTCTTCACGGCTCATGCAATTCACCTCCTGAAACAGTGCCCACATGTTATCAGCTATAAATCAACACAGAACTACAAGCAAGTGTAAAGGCTACCATCAAAACTGTTTCACCAACTCCCAAAAGACCAACCAGAACATCTAAACAAAAATGTTCTGTGTTAAAGGTAGACTTCCAGGCCTCCTCCTCAAAACGAAAAGCCTTTGATCCTTCTCATCTGTCGACATCGTTTCTCCTCTTTCCCCATCAGTGATTCATTTCTAACCACCCACAAGCGTCCATTCATTAAACTATGAATCAGCTTGAATTTGCTTAAGTTCTTCTAAACTTTATAATTGTGTCGCACCTTTTTGCCCCTGAGAGGACTTGTACAAATTTGCACTCTTTCCTCCCAAAATGATAAATCATA
>NW_010263318.1:3772-10355 GCF_000690775.1 Eurypyga helias
CCGCATCTTCTCTGGGCAACCTGTCCCAGTGCCTCACCACCCTCTCTGTGAAGAATTTCTTCCTGATATCTAATCTAAACCTCCCCACTTTCAATTTGTAAAGCTCCTGACTGAAAAGGAACTGACAGAGAGACTAAAAATACCATAAAACCCACCAAGAGGAAAATCTTCTAAAAGTCTCTTTATTACACCTCTGGTTCATCACTAACACAACAAACCCTGTTAAGCGCAGAGTTTGTGCTTTACGTCCGTCTGCGAGTCTTCAGGAGCTTCTTATGTGGCGAAAGGTGAAAAAGCTTGAAGATGGGGTTTGAAACGTGCGCTACATGGAATAGCTTTTCAGCCTAACAACTGAACTGGGGTAAACTGCCTTATAATTACTACAATTTGGAGCAAATCAGAAGAGAAGAGTTCATTTGGAAGGGACCTACAATCATCATCTAGCAACACAGAGTTCCTTTTCCCTCTTCCCTGGTCAGTTACTAGAGAAGGGAGATGCAGTATTTGGAGGGGATAAATATAAATCTCTCCATATAGTTAAATATATATTTTTAAAATTATAGATTTATATAAATATCTCCAAGGGAGAGAGGCTGAGGCAGCGGATAAAGTTCAAGATCAGGAAACTCTCATGTGGAACAGAATAGGATCCTACATTTCCCTGCTTGTCTTTCTCACTCCCATCTCCAGTTCTGTGTGTTTTTACAGTAGACAAATATTGTGGGATGCCAACGCCCTGATTATTGCAAATCCATCTGCATCTGCTGCTTCCTACAGACAAAAGCAGAACATGTATAAGAGCTGCACTTGGTGATGCTAAATACAGGGACACTTTCTTCAGGAGTATACGTACGTAATCTTGGAAAAGACTAGCAGCAACCTGTCATACTTCAAACCACATTACAGGAACCCAACAAACCACCATGAAAAACCAATTTATCCAGCCATTTATTGATCTTCTTAACTACGTGGAATATCTGTACAATTCCACTGTCATCAGCGTTTGCCTTGTAATGCGCAGCCCTACCAGAGCATTCCCAGAAGTGTGGTTTTCCCACTTTGCAACCATCAAAATCAAGTAATATTTGCCCCAAATCAGGTCCCACCCTATCCATTAGGAACACTGGAAGTAGGCCTGTTAGATGAAGACAAACATGGAAAGATGATCAACTTCTTTCACAGGTAGAAACTTGAAGCAGTGAGGTGTTTGATTTTTGAGTTCAATGCCCCTGTTGATTTTTTTGCCCAAAATACTAGAGGTTCTGTTAACTTGGGTAATATTTTTGGAAATGTTTCTGGACCAAACCTCAACTACAAAACTACTGCAAGTTGCACACTATGGTACACGCTACTTCCCTAAAATCCCTGTATTGTCAAACACTGTATGTACAAGGTGAGCCTCCTTGCCCATGGCACGCACCCATGACGATCCAGCCTCCTCGCGTGCACTTCTGAATAGCAACCTGAGGGCTGTTTCATCCAGCTCCTTCAAAGCAACCAAACAGAAGGGTGTGATCTTTGGGTCATGCTCCAAATCCATGAAAGAAAAAAAAAAAAGGAAAGCCAGAAAAGCTGTTCAGGCAGGAAAACTACAATTACAGCTTTCCTTTGGCCATCATTTGTAACCACGTATATTAATGCCATTACATACAATTGAGGGAGTATGAAAGGACTTTAGAAGAGGCACAGATTACATTTACCTCCTGCTGACCGTTCGCTTATACACTGCTAGCCTTAGTGTGTAAGCACTGCTTTGCCTGTACACTGCAAGAACCTGGCCCATAACTGGACTGATTGCGTATTGGGTTTTCCTGGGTGCTGACGCATGTTCTTCCAGCTGTGCTGCTAAAATAATCTGCCTAAAAGGCAGGATTGTGCACCCGTAAAGGCCTTCCACCTTTATCTCTAAAGGAAACAAATGATTCTATGCACCATTTCCACATGGTATCTGAGAAAAAACTGTCTGTGTAGGGGTCTAGTTCCTTTTGTGAATCTTTAAGTTACAAGAAGAAACCCAAACAGCACCTGCCAATGATTCACTCCTGTATATGTGACTTCATACACTGAAACCTTTCCTAAAATTGTTTTCAAACCCCAACAAGACTTAACCACGGACACCTCGATGCCAGGACTTGCCCATCGTTTGGGGTATATCTGCGTGCAGGTTCAACGCCCATCAAAGACAGAAGACCTGCTTCCACTGACACCGGCGAGAGCTGATCAGACTTGCCAGGTTGGAAGAGAATTTGTTTGCATTTTTTCCTATTTTGTTAACATTACCAGAAAGAATTACATTCCTCACATTACGCTAAATCTGGCTCTTTGAAATGCTCCACACCTGAAGGATGATTTCTCTCTGGTTAGAGCTCTAGGGTGGAATGAAGGGACCTGCCAAACACATCCCTCCACCGTGCCCCACTCCTCGTGGAGGAACTGGCATGAGCATCTGCCCTGCACTGCTGTACTGCGTTGTGAGTCCAAGCCGTGGTCTTAGTCTGCTGCTTACAACAGAGCTGTCGACACAGATGAGCCTTCCCAGAAAGACCTCAAATCTCTGATAACTCCCACGTGCCAGGAGGTTGTCTTCATTTTTTCATAAGGTGATGCTGCAAATGATCTCTCCAGAGCTCAGACCGATTTCTGTGCTAGCGAAGCATGCAGCAAGGGCTAACACTGTAAAAACAATTAGTATCCCTCGGAGGGGGGAAAAACAGGTACTTTTTTGGGATTAAAAGGTCTAGGTGTCAACTATCTTACAAAAACTTATAGCTCTCCCAAAACCCTCGCCTGTCCTGTATCCTTAGAGCGGGACATTCCTACCCTGAAAGAAAACATCCTAAACCCAGGCTTTTCCTACAGCACCTCCTCAGCACGGTTTGTGGGCATGTCCAACACACTAATTACAGCCGGTTTTTAACTGTATCCAAGGGCATTGCTGGACTGGGCCCTGCGAGATGGTGAATTAACTGGAGCACGCCATGATTCAGCTTTCTTTGAAACTCCTGTAATGCATTCGCGATCGAGTGCAGCGGAGAGAGACTATATGGGGCTAGAGAGCCACCAGCCCTGCTGTCTGGTGAAACAGTCTCGTAACGGGAGTCCTTTAAGAGCATGCCAAACTGAAAGGAGATGACGGGAAAGCAAAGACAGACAATATTTAGGAGTCAATTACCAATTCACCGAGGAAGCTCTTTTCATGTGGACAGTATCACAGGTGGGGACCCAGGGGAATGAGCACAATTAGGCTGAAAGGGACAGGCGTAAAACACATTACCAGTTGAAATATATTTTTAATGAGTAGCAATTTATTTTTGTTGCACAGTGTTTGGCCTTATTTGCCACCTGCAGATCACATTACATCTAATAGAAATACCAGTGGGCAACAGTAGTCCGAGAAAGGACCTCACCTCCGTATCTTTAAACCAGATGCTATTACCATTTCTGCTTTGCAAGTAGGAATAAACTGCTGACCTGTTCTTTTGGCTAGCTAGGAGCAAAAACAGCATAAAGCGTAGGCTTACAGGTCAGGATTTTACCTTCTGCACAATCTGATTTTGGGTGAAGGGGGAGGGGTACAGCAGAAGTGTGTTGTCCTTTTAGAAGAGACTGAACCAGCACTAAAGCAAGCCTAGAAGGCTGCACACATTCCCAGATTTTCATCTGGAAATACCATCCTCTTACTTATGCTTTAAAAGGCTTCTAAAACTTGTAATATGTCTGAAATTACTTCAGTTTCCTTCTCCTGTGCTCAGGACTTCGAGAAGCACAGGTTCACAGCAACCTTTGGTCTGCTTTCTTCTCATATATCCAAAATAAGCAGGATGTGGTCTAAAGGTAAATGCAAATTAAAACAAAATAAAAAAAGGAAAAAAAAAAAAGAGATCCTTACACACGCTCACAAAAATAAAAAATTTATGTTTGCCGTGGTGTGTTTTTCTCACTTGAACTATCTTCGAGCTCTCACCATAGGAGTTAGATAACATCTCGATATACTTTCCTTCTTCAGCACTTAACTGCTGGATTCCAGCCCCAGAGAGCACTGCCCGGCACTAACCCGGGGCACCAGGGCATGCAGAAGTACTCCTGGACAGTTTATGTAGTTAGCACAAACACAGACCCACCACCTCAGCTGTAGGATAAAGTACAGCTTTCACTGCGGTAAGCAGAAGACTGCCATGCCAAGGACTTACCCTCAACATCGGAATGATATAGACTGGTTGGAGCGAGTCCAGAGGAGGCCACGAAGATGCTCCGAGGGCTGGAGCCCCTCTGCTATGGGGACAGGCTGAGAGAGTTGGGCTTGTTCAGCCTGGAGAAGAGAAGGCTCCGGGGAGCCCTTATTGCACCTTCCAGTGCCTGAAGGGGCTACAAGGCAGCTGGGGGGGACTTTTTCCAAGGGCCTGTAGTGACAGGACAAGGGGTAACGGGTTTACATTGAAAGTGGGGAGGTTTAGATTGGATATCAGGAAGAAGTTCTTCACAGAGAGGGTGGTGAAGCACTGGAACAGGTTGCCCAGAGAAGCTGTGGATGCCTCATCCCTGGAAGTGTCCAAGGCCAGGCTGGATGAGGCTTGGAGCAACCTGGTCTAGTGAAAGGTGTCCCTGCCCATGGCAGGGGGTTGGACCTGGATGGTCTTTAAGGTCCCTTCCAACCCAAACCATTCTGTGATTCTATGACTCTCCTCAGCAACTGACTGTATTCTGTGCATCTACGTGACAGGTGAAAGCCACCAGATGCAGCATCCAGGGGATGTTTTTGAGGCAGAGACACACCATAAAGGTCCCAGGAGCTTGCAGCGGTCAGGTACTGAAGATTGAAGCCTAGCTCTGCTGCGTACAGCCTGTAACCTCCCCGCGCCAAAGGCCTCTGCAGTTTGAGGAGGCAAGAAAAGCAGCCTGCTTATTGCAATAATTTAAATAAGCAACCGAGATACGGAAAACGCGTTTCTCTGCCACTGGGGCCAAATGCCAGTGTGAGTCGAGAAGTCAGCTGTGAGTGGCCACTACTTTCACCCATCCAGCCAAGCACCTTCACATTCATGCCCTGAGAGCAGCCCCTGATTATTCAGACCTCAGAGCCTTTGCACAGACGCAGAGGTACCCTGCATTGCAAACCTCAGCCTCCGGCCCGCAGAGCCGCACTGCAGAGCAGTCGGAGGAGGCGCAGTCCAGCTTCCGCACCGCCTGCAGCGACAGTCCTCGGGGCTGGCCACATGGTACCACTGCGCAGCAGCATCTGGGGCGCAAGCCACGGGTCCACAGTGGAGTTTGCCTTGTTTAACAGTTCCCTGTGTTCCCCTGCTGTGGTTCTGGGCATATTTCGGAAACACAGGCACCGAGACACATACACACATAATACCCTAACAGTTTTTCTGAACCTGGGAAGCAGCATTTGTGGGAAAGAATGGCTGGCCAAGAAGCAGATGTTCTAGCTTTCAACTCTTCAGAAGAAGAAAAAAACCCCTGGTTACCCTTCAGAAGAAGAAATGTTGGCTATGTATGTGAAACGTGCTTCCCAGTCCCTTACCGTTAAGTGTTCGGCAGCTGCTCCAGCTGGAAGAAGCTCTGTGGACTGTGAATTTGCTTATCTCTGTAAACAGGGTGTTGCCTCAGTTTGAAAACAATATTCTGGCTGAGAACAGCCTGCTGAGAGTGTGAGTTTGGATTAATTCTGTTACCATTAAAGTGAAGGAGCTTATTAATAACAGAAACGCATGTAGAACTTAACATTTGCTCAAGCAGACACAAAAAGCAGAGTTAGCAGCGAGAAGGTAGCCACAGCCTTGGGGTTCAGATAATGGGGAACAAGGCGTGTTTTCCTGGCAGGGGAGCATTTGTTCTCCGGGTCGGTGAGGGATAGTTACCACAAGTAATGCTCTGAGCAGAGTGAAGAGTCGTACGGAGGAAAGAAGCAGAAGTATAAAGGCAGTTGGCTGTATGTAAGGAAAGGTGGGGGAGAGTGGAAAACAACAAGAAAACAAAACTAAAGCCAGTGCAAGACCCCCCACCCCACCTGAATAAATGCCCAAGAGAGCTGCCACCTCAGCCTGTTCACGCTCACTCAGATGAACAAAATCTTCCTGAACCACATTCTCCGTGAAAGTGCTGACTAAGAGCAACTCCACAGAGCCTTCCCGTGGCACCACAGCAGGACATCCCATCACCGTATCATGACTATCATGATCCCACACGAAGCAAATGAGAAATGGGGTTTCTAGCTGGTCAGGAAGGCACTTTCTGCCTGCTACACAAACTGAGTGCCTGTGTGCTTCTTCAAAACCCCTCTGCCAAGTTCCAGCCTACCACTTTTCCAAGGCATCCAGCCGAGAGGCAGGATGAAGGACTTAGGGAATGTGTGGCCATTGCAGCTCCCGGTCATGGGGAGACCTGGGAAATAGCACAGCCTGAGTACCTACTCCAATGCTACAGCTATGGTGGGCCTTGTACAGGAAAAAATCTGGAAAAAGAGAGTTTAAAAACCAGGGAAAACTTCACAAAAAGGATCCTTTGTCATTCTAAACCTTCCATGACATTTCATTCTTTTAAAATACCACCCTTGAAACTTAGAATGGTTTGGGTTGGA
>NW_010263319.1:0-391 GCF_000690775.1 Eurypyga helias
TGATTCTATGATTCTAACCAAACCTCCCGATACCCGCTTTCATAACAACTGGCAGAGTGTATTCTAAAAGGATAAGGCAAGGTCAGAAGAAGAAGATCGTGTGATTAATTGGAACATGTTGGTATTGAAGTTGGAAGTAGTGTATTTTAGTAACGTTTAAGTGTATTGCAGTAGTATATAGGAGCATGGTTGTGGTAGGCATTGGAAAAGATACATAATTACATTCCCATCCAAAACGTGTGGCATGCACGTCTGTGAATCTAAGAGCAGCCACAGAAGGTCGCTCAGTTAACGGAATCAAGCACCAGAGTCGGAAATGGAAGTGGCAAGAAAAATCCGCCCCTTGGAAGACCAGAGAAAGGCATGATGTTTCAGCAAATTGTAAGCTCTC
>NW_010263319.1:411-3610 GCF_000690775.1 Eurypyga helias
CCCTGACGTGTTTTCAGGGAGAGTCACACTTCGCTTCTCGGGCGGGATCCGAGGTCTGCTCTGTCACAGCAGAACGGTGCGTCTTGCCGCCCGCCGGAGTCAGAAGCGGGTGTTCCACGGGAGGTGTCGTCTGCATGACGGAGAGCTCGTGGTGGCTGGCACCCGCGTGTGCCACCTTGGCCTCTCCCCCTGCTCAGCTGGAATGTAGTATGGATGGTGGATCTCGGCGGGGATTCCTGCGAGTGTCTTCTGACTTTGCTTCGTAGATTGATCACGGATTGTGTGGAAGAACTTGATAGTAGATTGCACGTGTGAGTTACTACTGTGCTTACTGTGGTGCTTGACAGTATGAGCATTTACCCCATGACGTAATTTACAGCGTCGTTTGGCATACGTGTATACGTTTTGTTGCTCCACTGTATTTTATTGCTACTAATACAATAATTGTTGTTAATAACATAATCCTGCACAATAGTGGTTTCACAAGCAGCAGCTTTGCTGAAGGGTTCAAGAACTGTCTTGCATTCAGGAGAGGGAAAAATGACCATGTTCTCATTTAATTTCCCCTTCACAACTTACTACCTCCATTTCTGTGGGTACAGAGGGAGCTAACAAATCGGTTGTACCCGCCTGACAGCTACAGTGTCATGCTGAAATAACAACTTGAATCTTTTTTAGCTGCCAGTATAAGAGATCTTTACTGCCTCCTCGTAAAACAGCATCTGGAGAGCTCTCTTAAGGGTATGGCAACTTCCCCTCCATCACCTTATGGTTTCTTTCTCTCTCGCTAACCCAGAGCTGCACTTTCTCTGTTAAGTCCTCACAGCGAAGGTCACTGCTAGTAGACAGGCTGAGTACTCGCTGAGTATTCCACGTGTAATTCTGGCAAAACTCACGGTTCCGTTTGCATGACACAATAAAAAGCAGTGAATCTCCAAGATACACTTTGGTTTAGGCAATAGTGACTGTTAGGTGGTGATTCTAAACCACTGTGTTAGGAAAAGGGGGAGGTGATTCTGAATTGTTTTCTGGTGTGGTTGTACAGAGTGCTTACCAACAATGTCAAAGAATGTTGAGAAAGAAAAATGGCAACTGAAAAATCTCTCTCTTGCAGATATTGAAGCTTCAGACAGAGTATGTGCTAATCTCTATCTTGTAATGATTTCTTTTGGGTTTTTTCCTTAGATTAATTATGCCTAAATATTGGTGTTGGCAGATAGTTCAGAATTTCATGAGCTCTCTGTATGCATTGTGTGTTACATTTATGTTGCGAAGAGTAGAATTTTGTGTGCTTTATTTCTTGAGGTTTTTAAGCCACTGCTTGAATGCAAGCATGTGAGGGAAAGTATGCGCACACCTCTCTTCCTTGGGGGGAAAAAAAAAAAAAAGAAAGAAAAGATGAAACAGAGCACAAAGGTTTTGTTACTTATAGTGACCCAGGAACAGCTTTGAGAGGATTTCCGTTTATCCGTGTAAAACTGTGATAGTGAAATATGCCTGTGCCTTCAGACTGAGACTGTGAAACGAATAATAATCCAGCTGTTTCTCAACTGTAATTGTTGCAAAGCCAGAAAAAAAGAGTACTGATAAATGGCTTATAAGAGTTTTAATCCCGAGAGGGACTGGGGACGCATACAGTAGCCTATGTGTATAATCACCAAGAGGATATCTTGGGATGCCAGGCCGGGCACCAGCTACGCTGCTGATAACCTTGCGTCCTGGCAGCCGCAGAAGGCAGCCACATGTTAAAGGCTGCACGCATTCTGGTGGTTTTTACGTAATTCTTCACATGAGGTGTGCATGTGAGAGCTGCGTTCATTCATAATCCCTCTGACAGTTGTCTTATGCCCTGCAGAACATGAAAATCAGTTCTGGTCTTTGTGATAAGCGTATCAGATCACTTTTCCGAATTAGCCCCCTGCATTCTCGGAGGTCTGTCTTTTAATTTTCTTTCTACCTGCCTTGACAGAGGCAGCATCGCCTGGTTATTCTTTTGTTCCTTGTGCGTGTGGGTGACAGACTGCGGGCTGCAAATGGACGTACAACTTACTCTTGGAATTAAGTTCCGTGGGCTGTTTAATTAAACGTTCAGTGTGAATTGATGCCCTTGCGTGGTTGGTGTTTGTATGGCTGTGCGGAAATCCACTTAATGTCATTTGTAAAGTAACTGAGATTATTTTCATTTCAAGAAATTGCACTGAAATTAATTGTATTGATGTAATGAAATATTTGAAATATTTAATGCCTTTATCCAATAACTAAATAACGTTGCTAGTCTTTTTTTTTTTAAGATGAGTTTCTTTTGTGTTTTTCTGAAATAGCAAGAAACAATTTGAAGATACTTTGCTTCAGGTGAGGACGTGTTCGCAGAACAGTGTGAGGGAGGTTTGTGTCATCAGCTTTAACTGAAAGGTACCCCACTGCAGTTTGATAGCCGCTGTTTTCAAGGTGCAATGCCAACAGTGAGTGAAGGATGTGGTGAGAAATGGAGTAAAATGGGGTGGAGGAATTACAAGATAGCCTGCCCTGTGTTCTTGCAGTGGTGTGAGTTGTTGAGGGGCTATTTTAGCCTTAAGAGTTGAAGTATATTAGATATTTTTATAAGGCATAATATCCAGGTCATTGTGAGGTCTGTGTACAAGAAGAAAACTGGAAAAGCATAGGGAATTCTGTAGGGAATTAAGCTGGAGGTTGGAGAAGTGGGGAGAAAGGAATTGATGACTTAATGTGACATTATTTCTTAAAGTCTGTAACAGTCATCTTTTAGCCGATCGGGATTTTTTCACACTGTAGGCTTGGGGTTTTGTCACTATTCTGTGTGGCGCTGGCATTGAATCCGATGTGATTCGGATCAGTGGCAACAGTCTCTGACTCTGCTGGTGCCAAGTTAGACAACGTGGGGAATGAAGTTAACGCGGCGCAACCTGGTGGCTGCGGGGCTTCCGCTAAGCTGGAGGGAGGGACTGTGATTTCCTTGCTTCGCAGCTTGCCAGGCGACAGGTAGTTGTGATCTGGTGGCTCAGGGTATCTAAGATCGTCGCTGACTCCTTGAAGCCGCTGTGTACGTAGCGTGCACAGAACTCAAACGTCAGGCTTCATTCCTCACGCAGTTTACAACTGTGAGGGAAAGCCCCAACTGAAATACAGTCATGCTTTTAACGAGTTGTCTGAGTGGGAAGAACTGGGCTTGTTCAGCCTG
>NW_010263320.1:0-454 GCF_000690775.1 Eurypyga helias
ACTGGTCTCTTAAAGGGCCGGCACAACCCGTATGTAGCTCCTGAAGTAGCAGTGCACCTTGCGCAGGTTCTTAAAGGGCCAGAGCACCTCTTGCTGGGCTCTTAAAGGGCCAGCACGCCGCAGGCTCCCTGCGTTGGGGTGAGAGGGAAGGGGCGTCCCTCCGGCCGCGGCTGGGGTGCAGCAGCAGCCGGGCTCCCCACCAAGGGCCAGGCCCGGGTGAAACTGGGTGGGCTGGAGGAGCCACCCTGCTGTGGCCATGACCCTGATAACAGGGCGGAGGTGAGACCCCAGATTTGAGGGCTGACCAGTGGGAGGGGGGCTGCCGTGATGGATTTGGGGCTTGTCCCCTTCCCACAGCATCACCCCGGACTCGCTGGGACACTCCTGTGTGTGCCCAACTCCGCAGGCCCGCGGACCTGAGCCCCAGACGCCATCCCCGCAACACGGCCCTGGC
>NW_010263320.1:558-1061 GCF_000690775.1 Eurypyga helias
AGAGGTCTGCTCCACTTGGGAGCGAATCGCCGCTCGGGAGTGTCAAGGTGGTAAACATGGAGTTCGTTAAACGCGGTGGCGGGACGGCGGCTGTGAGAAAGCGTTTCCCAGATACGGCTCTGCCGAGGGCGCCGGTTTGTTTTTAAATTAACGAGGGCGTACATCACGCTGTCTCCGGCCGGTGGCTGCTGGCAGCCGGTCGGGCTGATGGACGGGGATGCCAGCTCGATGCGTAATCTGTTTTCTAAAAGCAAATTGGAATATTAAAAATTCATTCCTTCCCTCGGCTGGGGCCTGCTCTCGGCATTTTAAATCACGGGGTGATTGACTCCGCGTTCAGCGAGGGGAGGACGTTTGGTTCTGCTGACTGTTGCTGCAGCATCCATCACACCTCGCCTGCCTCTGCCTGCGGGTGCAGCGCCCTCCCGACGGCTGCCGGGGCCTGTCCCTGGGGCCTGTCCCCGGGGCCGTGGGGCACAGCGTTGCCTGCGAACCCCGACCCC
>NW_010263321.1:0-6419 GCF_000690775.1 Eurypyga helias
AAACCATTCTGTGATTCTTTGATTCCTTAAGAAAATACAAAGCCAGTGAAGTTATAAGACAAGACATCTAGAAATTACATGAATTGCTAGTTCAGATTTTAAAGGGAGTATCAGAAAATAGACAATGAAGGTCATATTAAAATCTTTGTAAATAAAAATAATATTTTTATTCATAATTATTTTTTATCTTCTTTAGGATGCTTATTTTTTTATTTCTTTGTCTTCACTTGCTTGTTGATTTTTCTTCTCCACCTTTTTACCTTTAGTTTATTTTCTTCTTTTGCCATCTGTTTATTGTTTCTTCTTTAAAAAGTATTTTATCACCCAGGAAACTCAAGCATTATAATGCTTTGGCCAGATATAATAAAAGTTTGAACATATTTTGTGCCGACTGCTCTCTACTTACAGAATACCAATTAATGGAGTAGTCAGTGCTGCTTGTCTCATTCTTTTAAGGGTAGCTATACTGTGACTCTCAGAAAGAAAATTATGATTATGAGCATATGATGAAACAATTTAATATCTTATTTCAAAGTTTTCCCTATTGCAGCTATTATTAGGTCCTGCTGGATGATCAAGCAATAAATCATTTGACTATATGGAATACAGTGTCCTGTAATTGATCTTTTCTCATGTTTTTAGATAAAACTGCATAATACTTTCTAACTACAGGTAAATGAGTAGATAAATTACTAATGTCCTTGAGGGAGCATAGTTGGAGAAAATTGTATCCAGGTAACATAATTTACCATCTTTTCCCACCTTTCCACTTGTTCTTGGCATTGCCTATAAGGGTAAATTAAAAAGAAACACAGATTTTGGAGTGAAATTTCTGAAGAATTACTGTGGGTTAGACTATTTTCTGTATCCATCCACTTCACATTGGGGGGGGGAGGGGGAAAGCACCTATTATTTTGTATTTATATTTTAGAAAGATGAAAATAAAGTGCCTAGAACAGGTATGCCTCAGAATATAATAAAGTAAGCTTTTGTCTATTTCATTGATTCATCTAAAGAAGTATTTTTAGCACAGCATTGTCCCCTTGACTTCAGTGTCCAGAAAACTAAATTTATAGCACTTCCTGACCTCTGTGCACATTTAGATATTTATATATGCAGTGTTATATGAATACTAAATGCTGCAACAAAATTTTACTTTGATGCAACATTATGGAGGATAATTCTTTTATTCTATCTGAAACAATATATTTGTAACCTGGGACCTGGAAGAACAATTCTTCAAAGTATTATCACTGGAGGTGGTGGTGTATTCTGTAAGGTACTTCATTTCTTTACCCATCCAACCTGTGAATGAACTGTAGAAAAAATAAAACTGATGAAGAGGTTGAAAGGAGTCCCTGCTCAAGCATACGTACATAAATGCACATAGCCTGGGAAACAAGAGAGGAAAGACAGTAATCATCTGGTCCAACTGCCTGACTACTTCAGGGCCCTTCAGGAAAGGTGGGCAGGGAAAATGGCTATGGGATTTTCCCTTTATGTGAAGGAGCAGCTCAAACATAGTTAGATGATGTGTTTGGTGTATGAGAGGCTGGTTTAAAAGCTTGTTGGTCAGGATCAGACAAGATGCTAGTAAAGGTACTCAGGAAAGCTGGCGGATCTTTCAGAACAACATCATTCAAGTGTACAAACAATTCATCCCTGTAGTCAGGAAGATGAGATTACATATTGGCTTGGCTAAGCTGGAACAAGTGTGCTTATGTACGTACAATTGAGGCGGGCTTCCTTTCAGCTTCTTTTATCAGTTTATTGCTGGTTTTGGTGGGGTTTTATGGTGGTTTTTTCTTTGTTTGTTTTGTTTTGGGTTTTTTTTAATAGATTTGCAAGCCTAACTTTGTATTTGTATGGTGTAACTTCCTTTTTTTCAGCATTGATACCAGAAGTGTTGTAACCAATGCGGTTCCTCATCCCACTCTTCAAAGAATAAAAAAAACCTCTCAGAGCTGTCTATTAAAGCAAGAAACAGTACATTTTTTATAGATTTCTTAACTCTAGAAAACAGTAGGGAGAAGGAAAGCAATACACTAAGAGCTTTAATTTGCATGTTTAAATTCTACACTTTTATGAATCAGATTCCATTTGCTTTATCCTGCTAAATCTTTTGCAAGGCAAACACTTATTTCTTGAAAGGCGGAATATGTTCTCTAGTCCTATCATTTTGTGTTACACTGCACATGCACTAATATTTCATGTTATTAATTGCTTAACCTTTTTACACTAGAAACCCAAGTAATTTCCAGAATGAAAAGTTAATTGGAGAGCTAAACCTTTTTTGGGATCAAATGCTGACCATCAAAAGAAAGAAAGCAAAAGTAAGTTTACACTTAAAACAACATAATCTAGGCACCTAAAGCAGAAAAAAGCAGTCTGTCATGTAAAAGCACTTCAAATCTTCTCTGCACATAAGTAGCTGCTCCAGAGCTTTCAATTAGTACTACAGCAATTAAGTCCATCTGAACTTATTATGAATTTTTTCATTAAAATGCATATTAGTATAAGTAGAGAGATAACAGAAGACAGTTTTGGTGAATATAATATTATTTGTGACATTTTGTTGACATGCACTGATGCTTGAGTTTGCTTTTATTCTTGTAGGGACTGGTCAGTGTCATCAATATTGTCTGATTCTCTACATGACGTCATTACTTAGTAGTTTGGACTATCTTCTTATAATTTGAAAAGGAACTTCATGGTAATCCTTAAGGTGTGCTACCTGGCTCTTTTTTTTTTTATTTATTTAATACCAGCATATCAAGAAGCTATAAAGGACAAATTAACAGAACAGAATTACAGGAGGATCTGTCCACTGTACAATTATTGCAAACTCTGAGTTATGGAATTATTCTACAAGTGTTTTTTAGTGATAGACTGCTCAACAGAAAAGACATAGCTGTGACTGTGAGCTACAGCTCCTGGGTGTTTTTAAGCCACATGAAATTTGATATATATGAGCTTAGTGACAGGGACAGAAATTTTACTCTTTACCCTCTATCTATCAAACAAATAAAACCCTTAGCCATATCATGCCAAGCCACTACTGACATAGAAGGGCTTCTGATTTCTAACTACCCTCTTAATAGTTCTCAAATCAGGTCCAAGTTTCCTGAGGAGAAGCAGCAACCCTAGCTCTGACCACCACAGTACCAGTTGCCTTGCACTAAGGGATAAGCAAGAACCTATCAGCTTTCTTGCTACCTTTTTCTGCTTTATTTCCAGTATAAGAAAATTGTTCTCAGCTGAAGTCCTCACTGGAGTGAAGCAAAACACACTGTATAAATGTATTTTCTCACTGATTACTTCTTCTTCTGAGGCCACACACTATATTCATTACATGCCTACCCTTCTGCAAACAGTTCAGGATTAACATTGTCAAATTCTAATTCTGAAAACAAATGCTTTGCCCAAGAGAGAAACAGCAATAGACCCAGAACTCATTCTTGTTTATCCCACTGGTTCCCAGTTTTCCAACAATTTAATGTTTTCTTTTCTTGTTTTTTTCCAAGAAGACAAAAAAAATCAGAGAACTTATAGTAAAACTAACATAATATGAGGAACATGGAATCACAGAAATGAAATATGATGTAGTGAAGTATACACACTGGTACCCATTAAGCTTTTGTTGCTGCATCCATCAGTTACCATTAAAATCCCATGATAGGAAAGTCACCTATTTAAAATGTAACTTTGCAAAACATTTTCTGAAACAGGTCCACAGCTGGTGTAAATCAAGGCAGCTTCACTCACTGAAGCTGTATTTCTAGATACGTATTTGCAAAGGTGACTACTGTAGCTAAGCATCTATGAATATTATAAACTATAGAGTATGCTGTGATTTTATATAAGTAGAAATCGTATGCAAGATAAATATATTTTCAGTAGTAGGCTTGAACTCTCCAGAGTAAAAAGAAACATGAAAGAAAATGGGAAAATTATTTAAATGCTTACAGATGCTTAATTGATGGTATTACTTATCAAATGGTCTCACAGTGTATCTGCCTTTTTTTCAGTTTCAAGTTTAAGCAGGGATTTTACTACAGGCTTATCCTTGCTAGTAGAATATTACACACCAATTCATATGACATGATCTCATTTTCAAAACAGTTAAAACAGTTCACGATTCAAAACTTAAGTGTATAGATATGTATCAAAATCAGTGTTATGTTAAATTAAAATTATTATCGTGTGCTACAGAGCTTAGACTTTAAATTATATTTTACACTCAGCATTTTATTTTATTTGAAATTCAATTGTTTTAACACTGTCACTTCACTCAAGAACCAAGAATTATATAACCACTTAAAGAATTTTTTTATCTTATCAGAATATGCTGAATCTTTAAATTTATTGATATGTATCTCAAAAATATGATGAAATGTGAAAAAAGGAGTGATTTATTGAAAACACATTCCCCTGCAAGGCTCTGTTTCTTTTCACAAAAGCTGCTAATATATATTAGTGACAAATCTTGTAAATTTAAACTTATGCATGTGTTTGTATACAAAGCTGTACCAGGATGAGATAAATCCTATGTATATGAATATCTGTTTTAAGCACACTATTTCCTTTTGTTTGATTCAGAGACAGGTGACATTTATCAATTCACATAGATAAATAAAGGCTGTAAAAATGTTCCAGAACAGAAAATTGGGTAAAATAATTCCACTGAACTTGATATCATTATGTATTGCTATAAAAATTCATTATTTGTAGTGCTTATCATTAGCTAGTTTTGGGCATAGGTGTGTATGAAATATGCCTAGTATAATAAAAAGTTTTTAATACCTGTTGCACAGCATTCTAACATTTTCAAAAGGCTTTTGTAAGTTTTATAAATTTGAGGACCACATCTATGCATTTCCAAGAAGAAGGAAAGAAAAATTGCATGCTTTTTCTCATTTATTTAATGGAATGATTTGAAGAATCTGGAATGTCTAGGGATAAGATGATGAGAGTTGTTTCCAGAAAGAAGTATGAGGAAGTACTGTAATTGAAGTATTTACCAGTCATTATTAAAAGAGGAAAAAACCCAAAACCATAGCATTTCCATACAACCAAATTTTTATTGTTGCAACTTTGAATGTTAAATGTTATTGATTGGTTCCACACTGAGAAAAGTATTTTCTTTTGGCTTTGTTCAGAGTTTAGTTGTAATTTAAGATTATTTGGCATCTATGACATATCTGATTCCAGAAATGTTTATTGTTCCTGCCTTTGTTTCATAATGAGTATCTTCTCAACTATTTAGATTTACTTTGATGTTTACTAAGGACTTACTTGCACTGAAAACCTGAATTATGTTTAACCTCTTCAGTGGATTTTTCAAGTAGAATCCTAGTACCTTCTGAATCTGAAAAAAATGGTTTATTACAAGGGTGTCAATAACAGCAAACATCCCTAAAACAGCTTATAGGATTAACTTCTACTGAATATGACTCGTGCTTTCATTCTTACATGAACAGATGTCACTGTCATGTAGTGATAACTGAGATAAATCAATCCTGCATGTGCTATCTCATAGTGGCCTGAAATGATGATTTTTTTTAGCTATATCCATATAAAGTCTCTGAAGAATCAGAAACCACCCATAGGTTCATCACTTTCAGCATATACAAAACCGTATTCAGTTGGGATCAATAGTCTTTGGCTATAGATTTATGGAAATATTCTGTCCATATTATATGAATATACTCCTGTCTAAATGTGATCTTTTCATACTATGTCTACATAGCAGTTTGTCAAGGAAAATACAAGTATTTCACTTCAGATGAAAGCACTACTATCTTGAATTAAGCATTCAATATCCACTCAGTGTGTTTGAAATCCATATCCAAATGTATTGGCTTGGTTTATTTTCTGCTGAAATAACTAGTTATAGATGCAGTGCTTGTCTTGGTATTGTCCATGTGTCTGAATTACTGCAACACATATGGCATCTGAAGATCTCTTGAAAAATTCATGGTGTGATCATATGCTTCTTTCATGTTAGGGAGAACAATGACTTATGACACATTCACCATTATTTGCAGTCATTTGTCTTTTCATTCCAACATTAACTCAAGGTGTTAATCTTAATATAGAAACTCATTACAAGTTCTGGATGTCTCCTGCAATTTCAAAACAGCTATGATCAGCTGAAAGTCACAAAAATCATCAAACACCTTTCAACTATTTTCTGTATTTCTGCTGCTTGTTCTAAGTCATGATTGGGTTGCAGTTAAATCGCTACTTGTCCATGTTTACAATTCTTGCAAAGAAGTATCACTTAAATGCTTTCAGGTTTCTTTGTTCTCTTTGTTGTGGTTTACCTCTGACCAGTGAAAATTACCATGAAACGTCTCTCACAGCTTCCTTTGCTTCCTCCAGCAGAGGGGGTGAATAGGAGGAAAAAGACAAGGAAG
>NW_010263322.1:0-1023 GCF_000690775.1 Eurypyga helias
AACCATTCTATGATTCTAAGAACAAGAATCCAGTGAGTCTAGAAAGTGACAGCTTTACAGCTATACCCATAAACAAGTTCAGGTAAAATGAAGCCCAAAGTCTTAATTATCTAAAAGTCACCAAAATATTACATAAGAGCATGCTGGGGAGCAGGATAGAAAACTGGTAAAGAAATCTCGCTTAATGCAAGTTTCTTTAAAAAAAAAAAAAGATCAAAGGAAAAAAAAAAAGTCATGGCTGTTTTGCTACCTACATACACACACGCAGATGCTAGCACGAATACAACGTTCTCTTAATGGTTCCTATGTTCCATCCCAAAGCAGAACTCCTTAAATGTACTGACAGCAATGAGAAATAGCTTCCTGACAGATTAGCAGTACTGCTGACAGTGTTTTAGTTGTTGTAACAACGTTCAAAATTCAACATTAAAAACAAAACACATATTTATACTTAAGTTACGAACATCCTTATGCATATTCATCTCACAATTATTCTCTCACTATCCTAGTGACATCCTTCATGCCAATAAAGGTGCAATTGTTCTTCACTACACTCTACAGAAAAAAAAAGAAGCAACCTGCCCAAGATGCAGGAATTAAGCATCTCTCTTTTCTTAAGCAGTAGCATAGGCCTGGTCATTCCTCTGATACATTAGGGTCGCCAACAACGGCTGTACACATAATAGCTGACAATCTAAACCATTTTACTAAGAATGCACACCCAGCCGCCACGATTTCTCAGTTAATACTTGAATAGTAGGTTCAAGCCCACACCGTGCGCCCCCAGAACGCAAACAACCGACCACCCGCCCTCTTTTTCAGCACGTCACCGTTACGCGTTGAGGACCCAAAACCCCAAACAAATCGCCCAGCCCACAACTCGGATGCTGTGTGCAGAGAGCCGCAAACCCACCCACCGCGAACCATCAGCCCGAGAAAGTCACGGAGGTACTTTTGAGTTGGACGGAACACATCCCTCGATAACCGGCTGGGAGACCGGCGATACCGGCAGAGCGCGGCGGC
>NW_010263323.1:0-1950 GCF_000690775.1 Eurypyga helias
GATGCTGCCAGCAGAAACACCCATCTGACCCAGGAACACCCTGACCCAGGACTGCTGCAGCAGGATTTGCAAGGAGGCTCAGAAGTCGTTGGAGACTCCAAGGAATCACATTCAGCTGATGCTTGTGAAGTAAGCTCATCAGGTTTGCAACTGCACAGTAGCTTTACAGACTTTGTTATAAATTCACACAGAAATCTGACTTGCTGGCCCCTCTGTACAGGGATCAGCATCATCTGCTGTTGTATCTCACATCCAGGATGGCAAATGATTCACAAGCAGCACCTTTACAGAATCCATGGTTATTGATTTAAATAAAATCTTACAGAATCCTCCAGAAAGCTGGAATATCACATAGGAGACGGAATGAAAGAGTCCTTTTAATAATCAACCACTAATCCAAAACCTGTATTTAGACTGACCAGGTTAGCAATTCTGGACATGTTACCAATCCTGAAGCACCCAGGCATAAACTGACAGCCAGCTACAGACCAAGAAGGACAATGTACCAATTCATTAATGCGGCCTCGAAACATGGCAGTTGGGTACCTATGAAAAACAAGGTCTGTATGGAAACAGGCCTACCATAGCAAAGGAAGTAACACATCTCCCAGAGCTTATAAGTTTGTCAGTCAAGTGCCTCAGCCTCTGCTGATGGAAGCAGTAAAAGCCTGTTAGGGACATTGCTCAGATACACACACACGCCCCTCCAAACTGCGCTGACATCAAAACTGCCTTCCCACAACCAACCGCACAGCTGAGAGGTGGTGAAGCCCTCGGTCACATTAAAAAAAAAAAAAAGCAAGAGGCAGAGGCAAAAGGGGCCAACTGCATTCTCTGGAAAATGCTACTACCTAGATACTTAACAATATTAACTCCAACAGTCTTAAGCCAAGTGCTAACAGCCTCAAATAACTTGCCCACTAACATATCACAAGGAGCCAGTGATCTGTGGTCAGTTTGAATGACCCATGCCTGAAGACAGAACTGCTCGCAAGCTCTCCAACACTGCAATGACTAGCCTTCATGCTGTAGTTCTCTTGTGTTCCCAGAGCTGGTTGGAAAAAGCCTCTGCTGCTCATAAAGTAAATACAAGCAAAAACATTCACAACCACACACAGAAAGGCACAGATTCAAAAAAAAAAAGAAAAAACAGTCAGCAGAATGCCTCTGATAATACCAGCTCCCAAACTTGTCTTTAAATAAGGATTTTGACAAAAACTCCCTCTTGCCTTCCCACTACAGAACACAAGAGTGAACTTGCGTTGTGTTGATTAAGTGTTCTTTTTCATGTCCAGGAGGAGTACAGTTAATTTACAGCAGAGCAGCTGATAGAGAAAGTTGTAGAGCAGCAGTGAGCATGCTTCAGGGTTTCCTCCTCTGGGGAAGAAGGGGGAAGAAAAAGAGAACACATCACATGTCCCCCCAAGAAAAATTAATGTCCCATTTCCCTGAAACCATTTCGGGTCATACTCTCTGTGAAGCACTGGGCAACACTCTCACACAGGCACTGCCTTCTCTCCCCAGCCAGTGTCCCTCAGCAACTGCTGTGTTGTGGCTCAACGTTGTTCCTTTTCACTATCAAGAAATATAGAGAGTGAGTACATACACAGAGAGAGAATATATACACTGGAGGTAACACACCGCAAGAACCGGCAGCCTAACAGTACAGCTAGCTCACAGTAAAGTCCCAAGAGCATGACTGTGGCAACACAAGTCAGCAAGCACAAACACATGGTTATTTAAATGGAAAGAACTGCATTTTAGGCACTGGTGCGCAATTCCATGGAAATTCCACTTGCACAGAAAATAAAAATATTAAGTTCTGTTTTACTTGTGAGTACTTACCAGTCACAAGTGGTGTTCCCCAGGGCTCAGTACTGGGTCCAGTTCTATTCAAAAATATTAAAGTTCTGTTTTACTTGTAAGTGAGTACTTACCAGTCACAAGTGG
>NW_010263324.1:0-1245 GCF_000690775.1 Eurypyga helias
AACCATTCTGTGATTCTATGATGGATGAACCAGCGCTTGGGCACCTGGCAGTTCCGGACAGGAAGATTTTAAACAACCCAACCTTTCACTCCTCCACATGGGTCAGGGACACCAGTTTTCATCCCCGTATTTCCGCCCAGAAGCATCGCTCCAACAACCTCACACTCCACAGCACTCACCAGACCCCTCCGATTCTCCCTTCCCGCTGACCCCACCGTGCCCCAAACCCAGCGGCAATGTCGGGACCTACCGGTTGGTAGTTGATGGCTGGATTCATGCTCGGAGTTGTAGTGCGGATGAGGCCGGGTTTGGGAGGAACCCGCTGCCCTTGTAACTGGGCTGGGTTCGGGGCGATCACACGCTGCGACATAAGCATGTGGGGCAGCGTCGTGCGACCTAATGACACTGTGACCCTGCGGAGAAAGGAAACGGGAAATAAATGGGGAAAAAAGGACTTGAGGCAAAGCGGAATTTTTCGTTTCCCAAACAGCAGGGCATTTCCACCGATCTGCAACTCCAGTGAACTTCTTACAGGGGGCACCGCTCAAAGAACCCAACTTTCCCTCTGGTTGCCCTTCATATGAAATATTCACGGCCATTTTGCCTGGAGGGAGGATGTCTGGAGTTAACATCCTCATATTTTCCATGGAGAGGCTGGAATTGCACCTGAGTTGGGAAAAGGAGGAGTAATCTCGAGGAGCAACTACTTCCCAGGAGCCAGCCAGCTCAGTGGGCAGAGGACGGACCTCCAGGACCTGGGCTGGGGTGTTCTGGAAGGCGCTTCTCAGGAGACATGATCGTGGTCAGTCTTTGCACTAAAACCATCCCTGTCGATATGATCAATGCGGAAAAATCCCAGGGGAAAAGCGGGGAGTAAAAATAAATACAAGGAGGCTGTTTGCCAGCTGCAAAGAGCTATTAAACCCAGAATTCCCACCGTGCCTGAGTTCAAAGCGGAACAGTGGAGTCCCAGCTAACAGGGAGACAGGTGTTTGCCTTCGGTGCAGGACAAACCTCCATCCCAGGCAGTCAGAAACACTGGGATTGGGAAGATCTGAGCGCAGGCTGAGCCAGGGCTCGACGTGCCCAGGCTTCTCCTGAGCTCCCAGCCAGGTCTTCACGCCTCTGAGCGCCACCGGGACGGATCCAAGGGGGGATGACAGGGAGAAGGGCTCTGGTTTTTATCGGAGATGATCTTAAAACATTAAACACCTCCCATCTGACAATCCTTCTTCTCCCCCTCAC
>NW_010263324.1:1259-2310 GCF_000690775.1 Eurypyga helias
GTTCCAGAGGAGGTTCTTGCCTGTCACACGTAAGAAAAGCTTCACAAAGACTCGGCAAACAATGCGTTTCCTCTTCTCCCAAAGCCCATTTCCTTTACCAGCCCGATCCCACTGTGAAGCCACAATAGGCTTGACCCCGGAATCGTTGCCATAGCAAAGCAAACAAATGCCACAAACAAAGAGGATGGTTAACGGAGGGAGTAAGTGATCAGCAAGACTGAAATGAAAGTATTTTGGCACAAGGAGGAGCAAAAGCCGCAGGCAGATCAACCTCCGTCCTCCCAAACACCCTTCCCGGTGTCCGGGTTCACAGCTGAGTTGCCGGGGCTTTGCATATTCCACTGTATTATCAAAGAAATACAAGGGACGACCTCCTGCTCAAAGGGCAAAGGCCAGCTCCCAATGCTACAGAGCTCAGGGAAGGGGAACAAACCTGGGGAGGGTGTCCCAGGGTGGTGGGGGGACCCCAAATCCTGCAGTAGAGCTGGACCAAGCTGCAGGAACGCAATCCCCGTTGTCCCGCTCCACAGGCTGAGAGCTGGGACAGGCACCAAGTCTCATGGGGACGGCTCAAACCTCTGCTGATCAGCTTCAGAGATGAGCTCATGAGCAAAGAGAACTTCCCAGACCCACTGAGGGACACCAAACTGTCCTGCTCACGGCGCCGAGACCTGCCAGTGCTTATCCGCCTCTTGGAAAAGGCATCTCAGTCGGGCAGAGACAAAGGAGCACCAAGCAAAATTATAGCCTTTTGCCCAAAAAACGGGTGTCAGGGATGCTCACCTGTAATGTCCGTAAGTTCTGAGGCTCAACCCCCTGAGCTCCAGGCCTGGAGGGAAGTTTGGACAGTCCCTGCTGTCCCACGTGAGCAGGAGATGGCTGGACGATAGATGCCGCGTTCTGGACAACTGGAGTCTGGAGTGAAAGAAAAAGGAGAACCGGCATCAGCGTGTGGTTCTGGGAAAGGAGATCCACCTACGGACGCAGCGCAGACCAAGCCTCATCCATGCCACATCAAATCCTAGCGCTGAATCATAGAATCACAGGATGG
>NW_010263325.1:0-1703 GCF_000690775.1 Eurypyga helias
TTGTTGAACTCCATGAGGTTCACATTGCGAAATAGAAAGCAAATCTATGAATGTATTTACTAATCAAGCCCTCTGAAAACAATATGGAGCAGCAGATGAGCAGGCCACAAAACAAAATCAAGGACTGCCATGACAATTTGCAGCCAGTTCTTTTGGCACTCCTTAGTTTCACTATGGAAGAATTTATCTCTTTTGAACTCCAAAAAGAATTTATTTCCTAAGAATTTTACTGTGATTTTATGCAAATGAGAATTCATCTGTTTGAAAGAATGTATCCTGTATCTTGTAGTACAGACAAAAGACGTTGCACAAACCTCAGCTTGTTCTTCTCTGTCTGCAAAAATCAAATTCATAACACATTATTTCTTCTTCACTCAGTTAAAAAAAAAAATACTCAGATCTGTAATTTATCAGAAAAGCTTTAACAAATTTTTATTTCCTTAAAGAACAACCTGGAACAACACTGTTATTTTTTTAAAAAAAGAACTAGTAGAAGTTTAAAAACATCTTGAAGGAACTGACTTTATTTTGATATTTCAGACAGCAGAGAATGAGCAGGAAGAGGAAGGATGGAAGCTAGCACTAATATAGTAAAATATTAACATTCAAACACAAAGGAATAAAACAAGTTAAGGTTTCTGTAGAGTCTTTTAGATTCCTGCATCTCTGTGTGACTGAGGAAATCTGAGGATAAAGAAATATTGGAAACGGCATGGTCAAGATTTAGCCTATAAAATAGAACAATAATACATTTTCTCCTTGTATTAATTGCTACCTAACCAATTGTTGCTATATGGGTTTTTTTTGGTGAATCTCAGAGTCGGAGAGTTGTTGTTTTTTTTTTTAATAAAAATCCTCCACCAAAACCAGCTTTTCCTGCAAATGAACAAATTTCCTCATGACCTCAAAACCTCAAAGACATGGTTGAAAATGTGAATCATTTAGACTGGAAATGCTTGGCCCCTAAAGAAAAAAAGACAGTCTTTCATCCACAATTTTTTTTTTTTTAATTTGAAATCTCTTTTCTTGTCTTACCTTATTTCATGATGTTATGGTATGGGTGTTGAGCAGCAATGCTGGACACTACCTCTTGATGCTGTCAGGAAGGCAAGCTGACTATCTCAATCACCTCCTTTTCTAAGAGTCTGTACACACTCAGAAACAAATAAAACAACAGCTCCTGCATCACGTGGTATCTCTTAGCACACAATAGCAGACTTTGGCGGCAGTGACTCCCACCCTGCAATGTTGATTTATATGAATAGGAGTCCCTTTCTCATAAATGGAAAAGGCTGTCCAGCAAGTTGTTTACTCATGGGAGAAAATCCATCTCTCCATTGTGTAAAACCTTGATTACAATATTTTTAATCACCTGGACAAATGACATTTCTCATCCTTGATCTTTTCAGACAGAATTCAAACAGTAATTAAATGGCATTATTATTATCAAATGATGATTATTGCTCCCTTCAGTGACGGTGATTAAAGTGAAGTTTCTTGGTGGCTTTCTGAATATAACTACTGTTGTTATATTTTTAATTTATTAAGAATTTCAGATTAAAATATTTTATTGACTGAAAAAATATAAATATATATAGCAAGTTAGTGCATGATACAAATATAAATTAACTGGGTTATGGTAGATTTATAAGTTTTTAAATTATTTCTTCTTTTTAAGAGATAGCTGAAGTGTTTAAAAAGAA
>NW_010263326.1:0-2258 GCF_000690775.1 Eurypyga helias
CCTGCTACCTCCGCCGAGCACGGGGCAGTGCCGCCCCGCCGCAGCCCCCGCAGCAGAGGGGCTCTGGGCAGAGGACACTCAACCCTCTCTGTGGGTGTCCTCTCTTCCCCTGGGGAAATACTAGGGTCCCGAGTAGGTTTAAGGTGAGGGAGGACCCAAGCTGTCTTTGGCCAGTCCGTTCCTCCCACCTCGGGGGCTTGATTTAGCTCTAAAGCAGCACAAAGCCAGCAGAGTCATCTCCAGGCTACTCGCGCTCTCTTCTGCCCCTGCAGGAGTCACAGACCCCACAGTAGCAAAGCCTGGAGTTGTGCCTGGATTCACCCCTTTTCCCTCCTCCAAAAATACCCCATCTGCGACAGCTCTGAATCTCTGCAGGGCAACGGCAAGGCTTGGAGCCTCAAGCAAGGAATCTGCTCACCCATGGGAAGGCACAGCAGCAGAGACTGCTCTTGCAGGTAGAGGAGAGTCCTCTTCCTTTCCCATCTTAGAGGGTACAAAACCTACTGCAAGCCCCCAAGGCAAAGAAACCAGCTTCTCCTTTTCTGCCTCCAGGTCGAGAGAAATGCAAAGAGCACTTACCATATTAGTAGCAGAATGAAATGCAGGTCTTGGGAGCACGTTTCTGTTAAAGCCCCAGCGAGGTTTAAATGGCTCTGGAGGAGGGGGAGAGGGGGGAGACCGGGGAGGCGAGTTTAATCTAAAGGAGCTCCCAGTGACGCCTCAGAGCTCTCCTGAAACCCAGCAATCTGATTTGGTGTAAAGCTGTCAAACTTGTGACGTGAATAAACAGCAAAGTTGCTGAAATCAAAGTCATTCTGGCCCCACAAATCAACACAAGGAAGGAGGGAAAAGAAAAGAAAAGAAGGAGACAGAGGAAAAAAAACCTTCCACACACTTCAGGACAGCACTGAATTGGTGTATCTGAGTTTCACTCCAGGAAATGAGCAGGGATCCAGGGAAGCATCCCACATGTTCTGGGCAGGGCTGCTGGTGAGTTTTTTGTTTTGAAGCCTTGTTTGCAGTTGTAAAATCTAGCAGGAAGAAGCAAGTTTGTCCAACATGCCTGGCTGAGAGAGTGGGTTTTCCATGGCTTCCCAGGGGTGTGTAGAAGCAAATATGATTTAGAGAACTTCTGTGGACAGTTCTGAGGAAGAAAGTGCAGGTTTCAGAACGATGCAGTCTGCAATGATAAACTCCTGCGAATGTCTCACTATTTGGGGAATCAGTTTACTGTCAAGCCCCAGGCTTCCAGAAGATCTCAGGATATAAATGCTGTGACAGTGGTGTAAGATTTACTCTCATAACGGGTAATGTTACAAAAGCCATATGCAGGTGTGCAAAAGACAGAGATTGTCTGCATATAGTCACCTCTAAGTCACATCACATTTCCATGGCAATTAAAATCCACAGATAGGCTTGAGTTTATCCCAGAAAGAAAAATAAACCAAACACTTCTTCACTGAGGGTCTGTCATTGATTAGTGTAGGGGACGGTGGGAATAAAGCTAATAGCAGAACAGTTGTTTAGTCGGGACCCTGCCTCCTGCCATGGCAAGGGCTATTCAGGGACGTAACCCGACCTGCCTGCGGACACAATCTGCAGCCAGTGGAGGGTGAGGCTGGGCCGAAGGCAGGCCAGGCTGGCATATGGGATGGGCTTTTATTTCTCCCCTGGAGGATGCTCAGTGTTGTTACCCCATTAGCAAGGCTCAGGGACAATACAAACCAAGAGGGCCATTTGCTTTCCATTCTTATTACTGCCATATTTTCCTAGATTACTGCCCCAGGTAAACTGGCAGCTATGCCAAATTAAATCACTGCCATCTCCTGTCTTGTCTGTGGGGTTTTTTTTCCAACAGATATTTTATAAAGGGCTTATGCTCCAAGTCCACACCACACCCAGCCTTGGGTCATTCTTTAGCTTTCCTAAACCCCAGCTCTGCACAGTACATTTGGTAACTGCTCTGATAACCCATGCTCTTCAGATGCTAACCCCTTTCCTTTGTGGCTGCGTGGAGTCCAACAAGTGCCAAGACCCAGCCCAGCACTCTTTGGTTTTAGTCCCTACATCCTTTACTGGGCTCCCTCAGGGTGCTTCCCAGGCTGCTGTGGCAGCAGTGGCTCCCTCACCCTGAGCATGGACCCCAGGCAGAGACTGCCACACTGGGGCCCAGCAGGTCGATAACACACCGGGAAAGGGCCTGGGGGAGGCAGGTAAAGCCAGAACAGGCTGCAGCCCCGAGGCCGGTGTCACTTGGC
>NW_010263327.1:0-656 GCF_000690775.1 Eurypyga helias
GCACAAGTCCAAGTAGATGACGTCTACTCCTTCTATGTCTACAGAAATAAGCAACCCGGAAGGCTCTTGCTCACTTCTGAGTGAGCTGGGTGAAATTGGGAGTTGCACAATTTCTCATCTAATATTGACTGACTGTTTTTATCAGTTAGACTGATAGCTACCATCATATTACAAAAAATGTGTAGCCTTAGCATTATCAACTGCTTTACTGTTAAATTTCTTATGGAAGATTCAAAACGATAAAGTATTAATCAAGAGAAACTGCTTTCTTGTAGACTGCTGCTTTTTTAAATGTTGATACTCGAGGATGTATAATTGTGAAATCTGTTGAGTAAAGATTTGGGTTTTTTTAACTTAGAATTGGCAAGGGTCAGTATATTTTTTGTAAAGCAGATCATGCCTGATGAATATGGTGGCGTTCTACAATGGGGTCATGACCTTGGTGGATAGGGGATGGGCAACAGATGTCATCTACCTGGACTTGTGCAAAGCGTTCGATACTGTCCCACATGACATCCTTGTCTCTGAGTTGGAGAGGCATGGATTTGACAGATGGACAGCTTGATGGATAAAGAACTGACTGGATGGTCGCACTCAGAAAAGGGTTGTTCAACGGCTCAACGTCTGAGCGGAGGCCAGTGATGAGCAGCATTCCT
>NW_010263328.1:0-3712 GCF_000690775.1 Eurypyga helias
CCTCGGGGGGCGTGGGTCAGGGGGTGGGGAGGGAACCTGAACAGCATTGTCACACCAGCTTGGATTCAGGGAGAAAAAAAAAGAGTAAAAGCACAGTGTGACAAATGGTTTAGTCCTGCATTTGCCCAAGCTTTTTAAAAACATAATTCAGGAATAAGGAGTTAGTGTCGCCCACTTGAGGACTTGATATAGGACATAAAACCTTTATTCTTGCCTTATGATTCTCCTCCGTGCATGCACCCCTGGCTTTTCGTGGGTGAGCCACAGGGCACGCAGGCCTCCATAACCCCGTGGTTGCTGGGGTGAGACAGAGGCATAGTTCGGTCACACAGAAAAAGGAGTGTTAGGGCAGGTTGAACTGCCTTGTGCCCAGGTATTGCAGGTGTCGGGCCATGGCAAACTCACTCCACCGGTTCAGCGTTGTTCAAAACATGTTGCCGTGTTAGTCCTTAGGTGTTTTCTGCGCTTCTGCAGCTGACTTAAAACACATAAAAGCAATACAAAATGCCAGTCACCTGGTCTGATTTCTCAAAATGCACTCAGGCACCCTGGCCTTGTCTCAATCAAGTTTGTCTTGCCGAGTAACTACAAGCGCCCAGATCTGCTAGGAATCACAGTGTGTTAGGTACAGCTGCTAATTCCGGTTGTTCTGTGGGGGATCCCACATGCGTGGCTCTTAATCCCATTGAGGAGTTTCATGTCACGGTGTGAACACACAGGGGCTGGTGACAGTGCCCTATTTCAGCCTAAGAAAACTGTTTTCATTTGTTTCCTTCTACAGCCAAAGGAGAAGGATATAATTCAGACCCAAAGTGCAGTTTGGCTGTAGCCAGCCACAGGAGCATGTTCCTCAGTAACTACAGACCAAGTGAGCAGTAGTGAATACTCTGTCACTGCAATTTTGGGGCCAGTACTACTCTATAGAGAACTGGTTTGGGTCACCTTAGTGAGAAAGCTGTTTTAAGTCTTGTGTTCTAGCATCTGCATTCTAATTGTTCTTATTTACACTGAGGAAAGGCAAAAACTTTTTGGCTTTCTAACGCTTAAAAACATGGCATTTATACTAGAAGTACTTTTTCTAGTGGCAGTGATTGTCTAAAGTGTTGTAGGTGAATTAAAATCAAATGGGAATTGTACGTTGTGTTTCCCTGGGCAAGCAGAACTCTTCGGGTTTATTCTGTATTTTTCCTACCTTATTTGAATGGAGAACACTAGGCAGTTTAACAGAAGTTCATAAGCATTACATTTGCTGTGTATTAACAGCATTTACTGAAATTTATAATACAACATAGGAAGAATTTTACTTCTGTTTGACTGCAACTATGTGACTGTTCTTTCTATGCACTGCCAAAAAGTAAGTCAGGATTTTGCGTTAGTGTCAGAATTACATTCACCGTTTGGAATTGGATGCCTTGATTCTTTTACCCCTTACAATTATTTGATGTAATCCGTGAGATCAGATAGCATATGCTGGTTGGACCTTCAGAAGCTGAAACGGTCAGGTTTTGAAAACTTTTGTTTGCTTTACTTCCCCCATTTATTTGGTAAAACAAAGGTCTAACTTGTAGAACTCCTCAGGTTCTTTTGCTTGGTGGCTTACAAACAAGAGCATGTGGACTAATCCCTTATGGAAGATACCCCATGTCCTTGAAATGATTTAAGTGTGAACAAACTGAATAAGGAATTTTTCACTGTCTTGGGTAGTAAGAATCATAGATGATATTCATATTAAGTGCCAATATCAAGTTAATGGTATTCTTTTATGCTAATTTTACTTCACAATTACAGTTTCAGTTTGGGACCAGTCTCCAGAGAATGTAAATATTAAGAAGGGAGATATATATAATTTTTATCACCATCTAATACTTTGATAATGCTGCTACAGTATGCTTTGGATATGTCTTCTTTTTTATTAACACAGTTGACTGAAAATTATTCTGCATCTGGGTCTTGATTTCTTCTGGATAAGTGTTATTTCTGTCACTGAAATGTAATTGAATTTTGGTGCATGAATTTTGAATGTTAAATCGAAAGTATTTTACTTAGAAGATAGCCCCTAACAGGCCTGTAGCATCAGCATTTGAAAAGGCAAGATTTTGTAATTTCTTAATTTATCAAAATATCTTGCACAATGGATATAATAAAGGACAGTTAATTACAAATGGTTTTATCTAACTTTTTTAATTACTGTTTTAATGATACGGTATTCTCTTGGGGTTTTTTTTGCTCAAACTTGGATTTATTTTAGAGAATCAGAGCTGTGTATTCCAGTCTCAGAGAACCTGAGATTTTGTTGTGCTTGGAACTTGGTAAATGCCTGTAGGAAGAACTGTCCAAGCCCCTGTTCAGGTGAGAGTCATGGGATCATAGAGTATCTCAAGTTGGAAGGGACTCATAAGGATGATCATCCTGTACAGAAACAATTGGAAAGGGAGGGTGATGGGTCACACAGCCTTGTGGTGTCTGAATGGCAAACTCTGAGAAGGGTTCAGAAATTATGCAGGCTCCTGTATGTGCCGACTGCAGTTCAGATCCAAGGACAGAGAAAATTGTCGTCTTAAAATACTGAAGTTGACAGCGGTGTTTTTTACTTGACTGAGGAAAGAGAAATGGGCTGACAGGAATCATAGAATCATAGAATGGTTAGGGTTGGAAGGGACCTTAAAGATCATCTAGTTCCACCCCCCCTGCCATGGGCAGGGACACCTTGCACTAGACCAGGTTGCTGAAAGCCTCATCCAGCCTGGCCTTGAACACTTCCAGGGATGGGGCAACCACAGCTTCTCTGGGCAACCTGTGCCAGTGCCTCACCACCCTCTCTGTGAAGAATTTCTTCCTGACATCTAATCTAAACCTCCCTGATTTCAATTTATCCCCATTACCCCTTGTCCTATCACTACAGGCCCTTGTAAAAAGTCTCCCCCAGCTTCCTTGTAGGCTCCTTCAGGTACTGGAAGGTGCTATAAGGTCTCCCCGGAGCCTTCCCTTCTCCAGGCTGAACAAGCCCAACTCTCTCAGCCTGTCCCCATAGCAGAGGTGCTCCAGCCCTCTGATCATCTTCGTGGCCCTCCTCTGGACTCGCTCCAAGTGGTCAATATCCTTCTGATGTTGGGGGCTCCACAGCTGGACGCAGTATTCCAGGTGGGGTCTCACCAGAGCGGAGTAGAGGGGCAGAATCACCTCCCTCGACCTGCTGGCCACACTTCTCTGCATACAGCCCAGGATACGGTTGGCTTTCTGGGCTGCCAGCGCACACTGCCGGCTCATGTTCAGTTTTTCATCAACCAGTACCCCCAAGTCCTCATAAACCCCATAAGTCCTCATAAGTCCTCATAAACCTCATAAAGAAACCTCATAAATCCCAGCAAGGGCAACGAGAAAGTCCTGCATCTAGGATGGAATAGCCTCATGACCAGTACAGGCTGGAGGAAAACTTGATGGAGAGCAGCACTGCAAAATGCGACCTGGGTGTCCTGATGGACCACACACTGAGTATGAGTCTGTGCTGTTGCTGCAAAGAAGGACAACCGCGTCCTGGGCCATATTAGTAATTGTGGATGAGGGACAGCAGGTCGAAGGAACGAGTCTTCCCTCTGTTTGGCACTTGTGAGGCTAGCAAGGCAGTTTGGGGGCTGGAGCACATGATACATGGGTCAGTATATGGACTGGTGCTGTTTAACATCTGTTGGTGACATGGATGGTAGGATCAAGT
>NW_010263329.1:0-9731 GCF_000690775.1 Eurypyga helias
CGGGGTGCGAGGTGCTGCGGGAGGGCGGGCTGGGCCTCCAGCTGCGGAGGCTCCCGACGCCCAGGCGAAAACAAGAGCTGATTTTCGACAGAAACCCTGATTTTTAAGCAGCGGCCTCGGTGCCTGCGCTCCTCTGCCATAAAGAGGCTCTGCAGAAGCGTGTGCTGTCTTTTATATGGGCCCCGGCCCGGCAGAACGTGGGTCTGTCGCCGTTTCTCTGAGAAGCAGCTCGGGGTGCGCTGGATCGGAGGCCGTTGCCCAGTTGGGTGGGAAACAAAACGCCAGAGAGACTGGGACGTTCACGTAGGGGCGAGGACAGCTGAGGTGGGTGCTTCTGCTTCCCTCATTCAACTTCCTGAGAAAACTGCGCCCCAGCAAGCATCAGCGCTTGCTGCAGGGCTGATTTTCTCCTCCTAGCAGGGGCTAACAGCCCCTCGGGAAGGACCCCCAGGCACAGGGCCTGCTGATGTCTCCCCTTGTACAGGTAGGGCAGGATGGCTGGTGGGGGGGCGTTCATCCGGTCGAGCTGTTCGTGGGCAAGTTATTTCGAGAGGGTTGAGGTCAGGCTTGCAACGACAGCGCGGTCGGTGAGGCGAGGCAGCGCGGCCGTCGGGAGTCTGAACGCTGAGATAAAAAGAGAAGGTGGTTTAGTGCCTATTAAAACCAACAGGTAATTAGTAGGAAACAGCCCAAGAGGTATCGTGGTTTCACCAAAGGATGCCCAAAGATCTGTATCTTTGTAAGTGGAGCTGGTAAAAGCTGTCCTTCAGCCTTCCCAGAGCTCTGCTGGAGGTGACGTTACGGGAACGGGCATAAAAACGCCTTGGTAGGTAACGCTTAAAACCAAGGGAAGACGAGAAGGCTGTTGGGGCTGAAGTTGATAAAGGAACAAAAGAGGCTCCAGCCTGTGACTCAAAGAAACCTCAGGCGTGTTGTGGGTTAGTCTCTGGGTGTTCCCCACACACCTTAGCTGTGCGTTGACTGCAGCCTACCGCAGCCGCCTTCCGACCCGTCTCGGTAGGAAAACGCTTGCTGTTGTTTGTAGCTGGGGGCAGGCTCATCTAGTGTCCTTCCCCTTCTTTCCCAATAAGTCAACTGTTGTGAGACACTCACGCAAAGGAGAGGAGACTGGCAGGCAGGTGATGAGAGCGTCAGGGGGAACAACAGCAATGCAGGTATCGGGGAGCTGAGAGAAAGGTAGAGTTTCTCTGTGATCTGTGCCCCGTGCCATCAGCATTTGCTTTTGGTCAGTGAATTTAAGATGGGTAACTTGGCCCACGGAATGCTAGAGGTTCATCCCATTCCTGCAGCATGTGCTCAGCTCCCACGCCGTGGGGAAGCACTGCTGGTGCCTGCAGCTGGGTTAGCTGGGCATCCAGCTGCTCGGCAGGCTGGTGTGGGCACACTGGCCCTGAGTGAGCACTCCCTCGGGGAGACGGTCCAAGGACCTGTCACGACACGGTAGGTAAGGACCAGGTGAGGGAACATACACTCAAGTCTGAGCTGGCGGGTTAAACGTGTCCCCCCAGAAAAGCTCTCAGGTCCCTGGTAGGGTGGGTCTCGGGGAAACGGGTGGAAAGAGCGAGAGCGGATAGAAATCACACGATGCTCCAGGGACCCCCAAGGATCTGGAATCTGCACACCACATGTAGGAAATCCCAGTGTCTGATTGAAAGGGGAGGGGAAATGGGCTGTGAGCTAAGTGACAGGGGTTTTGCCAAGTACCGGGAAAGTAAAACCATTTCCAGAGGGTCTCCTCTGGCACAGAGATTCTCAGGTGACTCGCACAGCAGGACACGGCACAGGGTTAGACGTTAGAGAAATGTGGCTGTATAGGTACGCGCGTAGGACTGAAGCCAGGGGCTGGAAAAGGCTGGCACAAACGAGTCACATAAAACAAGGCTTCTGGGGCTGGATTCAAACGTAAAGGAGCATGCTGAGACCTCGGATGAACAAAGCATCTCCTGCCAGGTTCACTCTGCCTATCTTTCAGAGGGCTCAAAGGCAGCTTAAAAGAAAACTCAAAACCTTATTTGCTGTGATAAAGGATATGCAAAATCCACATAAGGAGCTGATTGACAGATCTGTAATAATGTACCCGTGGTTTTACATGGAATCACAAAAATCTATTTTCGTCTGAGGACTAAAAAGACTTGAATATAAATTACATTGTCTTCCAGGAAAAACAAAAACTCCCTTGCTTCTCACTGTCCTTATGGTTCATGTTTCTGCTAACGAGATCTCTTTTGTGGGGAGCTCGGCGTTTGCTTTGGGTCTGTACAGGACAGGTACCTCCAGGCACAAACTTAAGAGCTGATAGAGCCCTGAGTTGACAAGCGCTGTTGGTATGAAAGGACTCTTAACCATTCTGACCTTTGTCAAGAGGTTGTTCTGGCATGCAGGCAATAAGCAAGTAAGCTGACGTCATAGGGCAAACCCCATATTCACCCTATGGCACTTCTTGTTTGCTTCTAAGCTTAAACAAGACCCTACTTGTACAGTCAAACCCAGGAACTTGAGGCCAGATGGTCCCCACTGGCTCCTCAGGTGTTTGCAGACAGGTCCTGAGCATCACTGCCAAGTTAAACTCCTCATTTCCTTCCTCAGGGCAGCACAGGACGGAGGAGTTCCGGAAGGTGAATGTCCTAATGAAGGTGCCCGCGCTAAAGGATGGTTCTTTCACCTTAGCAGAGAGGTGAGGCTCAGATAAGCTCAAACCCCTTCTGCAGTATTGTTTATCCCGATGCTTGGGTTCTGCCAGTGCACTGCTCAGTCTCTGGGACTCCAGCCCAGGAAGTCGTTTGCTCCTTCCTATCTGTTCCACTTGTCCGTAAAATAAACTCATGCTTCTGGAGAAGCTTTCTCGCGTAAACAGCTCAAATCTGTGAGCCACTGCTGGGAGCTCGCGTGCGTGTAGGCTAAGCCCGACTACCCGTCCGGGTGCCCTCCTGCTCTCAGTCTTCCGCTGGAGCTGTGTTCAGGGCAGTAAATCTGGGACAAGGCACCCGCTGCTGCATGGCCAGGCAATACAGAGCTCAGGTTTGGTGTAAACTCATTCCGTGGCTCCTGTTTGCTCAGGAGCGCTCCCGCCTGCCTCGCTGGGCTGCTGTTTCAGGTGATGGCTGCGCACAAGCAGGCGGTCAGGCCAGCACGGACATGCTGCTGAGCTGTGCCTCGCCGGCGCTTACGCCCAGCTCGGAGCAGGTTTGCATGGCGGCCGGTCCGGCAGTGCAACATCAGGGGGAAGAAGGTGCTTTAATCAGAGGGGATCAGCTCACCGGTCTGTCTTGCTCTCCGGGCAGCATTGCAATCCTCCTGTACCTGGCACGGAAATTCAAGACCCCTGATCACTGGTACCCATCTGACCTGCAGAAGAGGGCGAGGGTTGACGAGTACCTGTCCTGGCAGCACGTCAACATCCGCGGGAAGGGGAGCAAGCTGTTCTTAACGAAGGTAAGGCCATTATATAGCAAAAACCACTTGCGAAGAGCTGCGAGTGCTCCGGCCCAGGAAGCGCCTCCTGTGTACAGGGCCTTTCTAAGCAAACGTACGAGCTGGGTGACAGGAATTGACTTGGCTGCTCAGCCGAGCCTAAGAGAAGTGGCCCAAATCCTTCACACTGCAGGCACGGTCCTGTTACACGCTGAGGTCAGTGGGACTGCTGTCCCTCCTAGATGCTGTCCAGAGCAAACCCGCTCTGGGTGAGCAGCCCACGCCCAACACAGCTCACTGCCTGCTGCCCAACTTCGTGGAAAGAATGAACCTCCCATTGGAAAACAAGCTGCAATTGCTTGCAGATGATGCAGCCTTGCCTCGAGAGGAGACTCTCATCGTTGACCTTTCAGCTTTTCTTGGGAGGAGACGAGGACAGGCGGGAAGCAATGACTGACATCAGCGTTACTGTGCCCAAGCAGATGAGCAGCACCAGTAGTGCTCGTGCATGGCTGGTGAGGGATCCTCAGAAGCCAGCAGTGAGACCGCCTGGACTAAGTCTGAAGGAAAACAAGTAAAAAGTAACTTTTCTCCCTGCCAGGTGCTGCTGCCTCTCCTCACAGGCCAGCCGCTTCCTCCAGAGAAGCTGGAAGGTGTCACTGAAGAGCTGAACGTTGTCCTGAAGCAGTTTGAGGAGAAGTTCCTGCAGGACAAGCCCTTCATCGCAGGCAGCGAGATCTCCCTGGCAGACCTGGTAGCACTGGTGGAGCTCATGCAGGTGAGCATCAACCCCAACCTGCTGGATGTGTATGCTGGGCTGTGGGCAGGCTAGGCCAAGGTGTGACTCCTACCACCTCTTTAATCCAGATCGTTCTCCCCTTTAGTGGAGTTAACCCTTTAGTGAAGTTCAATCTTGTTCCTTTTTGACGTTGGCCGTAAGCGAGCTTGCCTGGTAACACCTACTTGGGTGAGACGGTTCTGTCTATAGATGGATGGACAAAATTCCCCCCAAAAAATTACAAACCGGGCAGAGAAAGTACAGATATTTGGAAGCGATGTGTTGGTGTGCACGAACCTCTGTGTTCTGCATTAGGCACCTCTTGGGTTAGCCACGGCAGTGCTCTTTTGCTGCACGTCCCAGGGGACAGCAGCGGCTGAGGATGACGCCGCTTGCTTCCTGCGAGCTAACGACCAAAGATGAACTCCACCTAACGTGACGACTGGCTGCTGCCTTGAGCCAAGAGCACATCCCAGCTTCAGTCTGGTCCCATCGCTGGCACATGCGCCGTTTGACTCACTCCCAGGTTCTCCTGCTCTCTCTGCAGCCTGTCGGTGCTGGCTACGACCTCTTTGAGGAGCGGCCCAAGTTAGCAGAGTGGCGCAGGCGGGTGGAAGAAGCGGTGGGGAAGCAGCTCTTCCGGGAAGCCCATGAAGGGATCTTGAATGCCAAGAACCTCACCGCTGATAAGATTGCACCCGAACTGCTGGAGCATTTCAAGCACCAGCTCCTCAAGCAGGCCAGCCAGAATTAGAGGGTAATTCGGGGGTAATTACCCTAAGTAAAATGGATTATTTTGTGCAGGCTTTTTGTAGTCTTTCAGCACTTCTTCTAAAAACTATAAGGAAACACCATTCCACAAAATGCACTTCAATTTCAGCCTTTCCGCAACTTAGAAGGGAATAAAACTACATCTTAGACTGCAGTGAGCTGCTTTCCCCTCTTGTCCACTACAGGAGTGTGAGCTGTAGCCCTACAGGCTTTTCTTTCTTGCTCCAACTCCGCTAGGTCTTGAGGATAGAAGTGATTTGGTCCATCTGGGAGCTGGGGCCAGTCAGAACTGCTCTTCCCATCCCTGTTTTGAGTTTTACAGGTCACAGCACTATGGGAAGGGCAAAGGTTTCCTGAGGGTATTGCAGAGCAGATCTGTCTGAAACAGGGAAAAATACTGAAAATGGCTTTCAGTTTCCAACATGCTCCGTGGAAAGATTTTTGCTGTTTAGTACAGGGATGGCTCAGGACCCAGCCCTTGGTGGGGACCTGCCAGGGTGCTCTCAGAGCCCCTGCGGGAGCAAAGAGACAGATTGGCCAGGAGCAGGGGAGCTGTGCAGGTACCCAAGTGAGGCATCCAGCTTGTGGGAGGGATGGGATTAGTCCTGTGAATAAAGATCCTCAACCACAGGCTCATGCGAGAACAGCCTGCGCAGTTGAGAAAAGCTGCTTTTCTAGGTGAAGCTCCTGCCAACCACACCGTCTCCCTCTGCAAACCACGTCGGTGCTCTTGTCCTTTCCCTGGAGGACCTCTGTCTGCTCGATGGAGCCTGTCCAAGCCAGGCTCTCCCCAGGGCTGAGTGCTGCCGTGACTGGGTGGCAGAGGGAGCTGTGCTGGCCAGCCCTGGGGTGAGTGGAGCACACAGTATGTGAGCTGAGTAATGTCTCAAATGCAGTTAATGTTCCACTGCTCTTCTGTCACGTCAGATTCTCCAGTAAAGTTAATGGTTACACTTACCACGTGTTGTAGCTCTGTTTGGATTTGCAATCGGGATTTGGAAGGAAGCAGACCCGGATTCATCCTCCACACCTGTGCAGAAGCTTTCCCAACCTCTTGTCTGTGTCCCTTTGTACCCTTCCTGCCTTCCCATTCTCTCCTGTCCCTGTGACCTCCCATTTCCCAGCATGAGCCATGAGGAGGGTTCCAGTTTGCAGAACTCTTCATGTTTTTTCCTTCCCTGTCAGGCTCTGGTTGTATCTGGAAGCCCGTTTGTCTCTGCTGGGTGGTTTACATCATCCACAGAGATGGTCCCCTAGTACGCTTGGTCTGAGGTGTCCGTCATCTTCATGCAAGTCGTTACAGTACTCGGAAAAGGTGAAAGCAGCTGCTCAAACCAGTCTCACACATCCTTACAGCTGGATCCGGTGCTTCTGGGGAACGAACCAGCTGCCCCTTTCGTGTTTGTTTCCTGAGTAAACCTGCCCTTTAGTTCAAAGGGCACCACGAATGGCAGCTTGCAGCGCATGTCCCCCTGGGCTGAGCTAAAGCACCCAAGCAGGCCGGTCCCTTTTACTTTCCGTTCTTCCAGCCGGCAGGAAATCCTAAATGTCGGGGGGGGAAGAGATTTGCCCCAAAACTCTTTCAGTTTCAGTGCACACACAGGCAGAGAATATTTGTCTTCATACCGGATGTTTTATTGGCAAGTTTGTTGAGGAGAGCCTGCTGCACTCCAGGCAGCAAACTCAGTGACAGCAGCTTTCTTCTCGCCCTGCATGGCTGGTGCCAGGGCAGAACGCAGGTAGGCACCACACCGCTGCTCTGCTGCACAGCTGGCCTGCAGCAAACGGCCTGTTTACGCTGCACCGCCAACCACTTCCTCTGTTCGTAACCCGCAGCTCACCACAGCCGGGCTCCTGCACTGCTGGAATGAAACAGGGCCGCCCTTGCTGCCTCACCGAGGCTGCCCAACCTCCCTGCGCGCTCTCTTGTTAGCGTGTCTGTATTTTGCCAACTTCCACGTTCCCCACCTCAAAGTTTGCCCTTTCTTGTAGAGAGCGAATCTCCTCCTACCAGCGTAACCCATTCCTCACGCAGCTTCTCTTCAATGGAAGCAGAGTGGAGAAACCATCGAGACCAAGAAGCTAATCTCTGAAGTGCTGCTCTTGAAAGACGGCAGACTGGGCTTGGAAGCAGAGCCCTTGCCACGCAGCTCCGTGCAGGGTCTCGAGAGGGCTGCTGTGCATGCAGAACCATTGCGTAAGCCAAAGTAAATAGTGCCTCTTTTTTTTTTTTTTCCCCTTATTGATGATACTTGCAGCTCAAGAGCTCCGTGTAAGAGAGTCCTGAGCCAATTTTCTGCTTGTTTGAATAAGGCACGAGTTCCTTACACGTCACCCATTGTGTGCTCTGCAAGGATGGCTGCCTTCAGAAACAAGTTGGAACTATGTTGAGAGGTCGTTGTCCAGTGCTCCACCACTGCCTGTGTCCCAAAGGATAAACGCACAGACCGGCTGCTGCCTGGCACCCGCAGGGTCTCTGTGCTCTAAGCCCACCGGAACTGTAGGTTCGCTCTCCCTGTGAAGCTGTGTGTGCAGTGACCGGGGGCGTTTCTCTGCGTGCAGGACAAAGCAACACCCCCCCAGTAACGCCCTGGATGGTCACAGAGCTGTACAACAGAGTAGTCTGCCTTGCTGGGATTCACTCTAAATCATGGAAATCTGGCATCTCGTACTTGTACTTTGCCTTTTGCTGCCCCTCGGCCTCCCCAGTTTTGTTCTTTTGTGTCATTGGATCTCGCCTGGTTCCCGAACTGAGCCCCAAGAGCTACCTGCCAAAACCCAACTGGTTGCGCAAAGGTTTTGCCTGCCGCGGTGCAAGGTCTGCTTGGGGCCCGCTCCCCTTTCACCTGAATACGAAGAGGGGGGTCACACCTCCAGCAACAGTTTTATGTGCTGTTCTGGTTTTTAAGGTCCCCTCCAACCCAAACCATTCTATGATTCTATGAATTTCCTCAATTCTTGCCAGGGGCTGTTTGGAAATAGATGGGAGCCTGTGATTTCTAGAGTAAAATGAAGCTGGAATACGCAAAATGTGAGGGAATGTTTAAAAACCGGATACACGTCCTGAGATATTTTCTAAACGATTAAGAACTACATTGGAAAACCTACTGCATTTTTTCTGTGTTGTTCCCATTTCCAAAAAGCCAGTAGGGGAAGTACAGGGGGGAAAGACAGCCTTGGAGGTGATGGAGCCAAATGAAAATACAGTGCTAGAAGCACTAGCCTAGAGCCAGGAATAATGCAACCGAGTGACATACAGCACGACCAGATAAAAGTATCTCTGGTTGTGTGGGCTGCACAGTGCAGCCAGCAAACTGGAGAAAAACTGGAGGAAGGAGCGTTTCCAGGAGGTACATGAAAAGGTCTTTGAAGTCCAAATAGGACTAATGGATCCACTGAGCCAGAAATAAAGGAGCAAAGTGAACCCACACTGCTCATCCTGCTACCCACCACCGAGATCAATGAACTCTCCTCACTGATCGCAGGGACGTGTAACCGTGTTGAAGAATCAAACGGGCTATTACCTGTGCAGAGCTGCTTTCTCCACTCCCTTAACATTTAAGTTTTCTTTGCACTGAAGGAGTCCACCATGAACTCAAGCACCTGCCCTGATGCCCTGTGAGCCTTCATCTCGGCGTGTCGGTGCTGCGCGCAGGAGCTCCAGGGGCTGAACTGGACGGCGGGGGAGCTGGAGCGTGTGCGTACGCAGCCCCTCTCCCTGTTCTGGGCGAGAAACTGAAAAAAACCTTATTGTGCAGTTTCTCAGTCTGAGCAGTGACTCTGCAAATAGGTGTGTGGTGCAGCGAACTCGGAACCTCGTGCCGAGATGCAGCTTGTTTGCCAGGCTCTGGCAGACTGACCAGCCTAACGGTAATCCCTGCTCCTCAGGGGTTCTCAGAGCAGAAGTCTTGGCAAAGTGGTAGAAAAGGATGCACCGGGAAGTGTACCTGTTGGCAATTTATCCAGTCAGTGAGCTCCAGACTCAGTATCCAAAACTTTTCACCACCCTTTGAACTGATCCTTTACACAAGAGCAACTGATCCTCGCATTCCCTCTCCCTGAGGTTCCTGGGGCTCTTCCCAAGGATTTGTGCGTGAGGGACGAGCGCTCTGGCCCAGCGCTGATAACAAGGTGTCAGCTGAGCCGAGGTGGGTTTGACAGGGGGTGACTTTGCTCTGAGTGGTTCAGCCGCTTTATCTGCCAGAGTCCCTGTACTCAGCCAGCTGTCACCTTCCCCAGTCACACAGCTGTGACACGCTGCCGGGAAAGGCCTTAGTTCAGCCTGAACTTCCTTAGTTCTCTGCTTGCGTGGAAATCTGGAATGACAGGGACCAGGGAGAGAGGAGCATAGCCTGACTGTGAGAATGCCCGCAGCGGTGTCCTCCTCTGCGCTTCGCGGCCAGGCAGGCATCATCTCGCAGCGCTGCGCAGAGACTGACAGGATCCTCTTGGAAAGCAGGCGGAGGTCGAGCGGTGCGAGGTGAATGCTGTCGTACAAGGGCCCAGTTCGCAGCGTGACGCATCCCTGCACGCCCCTGGCACACAGACCTGCGTTTGCCCTGTGCCAGCCGTGGTGGGATGCAGCGGGTGGCAGCGGGTTCCCAGCCCCTGTGGCATCAGCAGGGGAGACAGCCCCCGTCCTCTCAGGAATTTACCGTCACTCCGAAGTTGCCATCACTTGCGTGTTCCCTTCTCGCCCCGCAGCCGGCCCGCACGCACAGTGCCGGCCCCAGCGCGGCCGGGGCTGCCG
>NW_010263330.1:0-2634 GCF_000690775.1 Eurypyga helias
CGGGAGCGCGGGGGCTGCGGGTGTCGTCACGGCGCCCACGGGAGGTCGGGCCGGGCCGTGGTCGTGCCACGACAATCGCTGTCGGCGCCTTCATTTGGTGATCCAGCCCCTGTTCCTTCAGGAACGTGGTTAAAGACACCCACCGGTGTCCTCACTGGTCCCAGATAGACACGTCCCAGCACGGAAAGAAAAAGCCCCTAGAAATATGTCAGTACTACACCATGTCTCTGAAAAATAATTCTTGCAACAGATTCATTTGAAGATCAAACAAAACAGCACTAAAATATTAAATGTGTCAGATAATTAGGATCACAGCATGGTTTGGGTTGGAAGGGACCTTAAGACCACCCAGTTCCAACCCCCCTGCCATGGGCAGGGACACCTTCCATAGCCCAGGTTGCTCCAAGCCTCATCCAGCCTGGCCTTGGACACTTCCAGGGATGGGGCATCCGCAGCTTCTCTGGGCAACTCGTTCCAGTGCCTCACCACCCTCTCTGGGAAGATTTTCTTCCTGTCCTGTTACCCTTTGTCCTATCATACACTCCCATCTTTCCTGTCAGCCCCTTCAGGTACTGGAAGGTGCTATAAGGTCTCCCTGGCGCCTTCTCTTCTCCAGGCTGAACAAGCCCAACTCTCAGCCTTTATTGAAGTGGAATTAAATAGCTTCCACTTCACACTAAAAACAGAGCCATTTACAGCGGGTGGAGCACTGATCCAGATGTCTGTTTGCCCAAAGGTTACGTGGTTGTGAACGATACACCACGTGCAATCAAACGCTTCCCTGTGCCTTGGCAATGGCAAAGCACCAGCCCAGGCTGGTGTCAACTGGGCCCTGCCAGCTGCGGACATGCACGTCACACCTTCCCGAAGGGCCAATCCCGCAGGATGCGAACTGGGGGCTGCTCTGCGGGGTGCTCCGCCATGGAGCTGCACGAGAAATGCCAGCCACACCAAACCGCCCAGGAACGATTCAAAACCCAAGCAGGCCGACAGCCAAGGACTGCTCTGCGCCATCCCTTCGTGCCGCTCTGAAACACGTGCTGTGTGCCTCCCAGAGTCTGCCCTGCTGTTTGGAAGATCCCAAGATAATTAGTAATTAGCTGCAATCACGTGTACAAATTAGCAGTTCTTAATGAAAAAATGGCTCAGGAATTTGATGACTCCTGGACTCATCAAGAATTTTATATATAGGGCCACGAAGATGCTCAGAGGGCTGGAGCCCCTCTGCTATGGGGACAGGCTGAGAGAGTTGGGCTTGTTCAGCCTGGAGAAGAGAAGGCTCTGGGGAGACCTTATAGCACCTTCCAGTACCTGAAGGGGCTACAAGGAAGCTTGGGGGGACTTTTTACAAGGGTCTGTAGTGACAGGACAAGGGGTAACGGGTTTAAATTGAAAGCAGGGAGGTTTAGATTGGATATTAGGAAGAAATTCTTCCCGGAGAGGGTGGTGAAGCACTGGGACAGGTTGCCCAGAGAAGCTGTGGATGCCCCATCCCTGGAAGTGTCCAAGGCCAGGCTGGATGAGGCTTGGAGCAACCTGGTCTAGTGGAAGGGGTCCCTGCCCATGCCATGGGGGTTGGAACTGGCTGGTCTTTAAGGTCCCTTCCAACGCAAATCATTCCATGATTCTATGATTAGTAGTAGCAGTACTAGTATCATTATTTTATTTTAATTATTAAACTGTTCTTACCTCAACCCATGAGTTCTCTTACCTTTTCCTCTGATCCTCTCCCCCATCCCACTGAGGGAGGTGGGCGAGCAGCTGTGTGGTGCTCAGTTGCTGGCTGGGGCGAGAGCACAACAAGGTCTCAGTGACCTTGATAATGTCAGTAGAGAAGTGGTGTAAATGTGAATGAATTAATGTCAGCTCAGAAGGATATGGCACCTTGAAACGTTTTTTGAGATATGTGACCATATGTCGCCATTATGAATGTGTAAATTAGAGGAAAGATATAAACAGTTTAATTGAGTTCTTGGAAGTGTTTCCCAAGATACCTTCAACACCTGTTAGTCATCTTGTTTTGTCAAGGCAAAAGGGCTGTCAGCTTGGAGGAAAAGCAGCAAGGTCTGGCTTTGGATGGGTTATCAAGTTCTCTTGGAAAATGGTTATTAGTTTTCCCTGGGTATCTGCTGGAATAAAGCTGCATCTTTCTGTAATAACATCTGTGTGGCTGCCTAAAGACAAACCTGACAAAAGGAAAAAGGTGCTTCGAAGCCCTTTCCAGTCTCAGCTCAATGGCCCAAGAGAGAAGACCATTGAGGAGAGACAGACCACCGCCTGGCACACATCTGGGTTCCTTTTCCTCTCCATCCTTATCTGGGGGAGGAGGGAAAAATCGTGTTAGTCCACAGATCCGGGGAAGCTCCATAAGCTGACGCAGTCACAGTACCACCACATCCCAAGAAAGGGTGGATCCATGAGGATTGGCATTGCATGAAGCTTTTAGAAACACCACCTTAAAAGTGAAGTGAAGTATCAGGCAACCTCTCGGTGACCTGGGGCAGGTACCATACGGGTAGGACACGGCTGCTGAGACGCTGCACAGAGGGTTATTCCGTGGGAAAATCGTGATGCGCTTTGGAGAAGATCCCGGGGCCACCTGCCAGGCCCTGCCGGGGACAGAGGGGATGGGGA
>NW_010263331.1:0-4487 GCF_000690775.1 Eurypyga helias
GCCCACATTCTCCCTGATCTTTTTACCCCCCCATGTACCTACAGAAGCCCTTCTTGTTGGCCTTGATGTCCCTGGCCAGGTTCAATTCTGTCAGGACTTTGGCTTTCCTAATCTGATCTCTGACATCCCAGACAACTTCCCTGTACTCCTCCCAGGCCATCTGTCCCTGCTTCCACCCACTGTAGGCTGGGTTTTTTTGCCTCACTTTGTCCAGGAGCTGCTTGTCCATCCACGTAGGCCTGCGGCCGCTTTTACCCAACTTTCTCTTCGTTGGGATGCATCGCTCCTGAGCTTGGAGGAGAAGGTCCTTGAACACCTGCCAGCTTTCATGGGCCCCTCTTCCCTCCAGGGCTTCTTCCCAAGGAACCTTCCCAATCAGTTCCCTGAAGAGGTTAAAGTCTGCTGTCCTGAAATCCAGGGTAGTGAGCTTGCTGCACACCCTTCTCACCTCTGTAAGGATCTCAAACTCCACCATTTCGTGGTCACTGCAGCCAAGGCTGCCCCTGAGCTTCACATCCCCCACCAGCCCCTCCCTGTCGGTGAGAACAAGGTCCAGCATGGCAACCCTCCTCGTCAATTCCTCTGTCATTTGGATAAGGAAGTTGTCATCGACGCATTCCAGGAATCCCATGGCTTTCTTGTTTCCTGCCGTGTTGTCCCTCCAGCAAATATTGGGGTGGTTGAAGTCCCCATGAGGACCAGGGTATGTGAACGTGAGGCTGCTGCTCTCTGTCTGTAGGAGGGCCTCATCCACTCATTCCTATAGGATTTCCTATTCATGTGTAAATACACTACTTCAGGCAGGAACACTGTTCACATATGCAAACTCAGCAGGCTGAGCTGTGCGCAGTAATTGATGCCGGAAGAACAAAATTCAAACAATAAATTAGAGTGTGGTTTTTAATTCTCTTAAATTCTGCTACATTTACATTTTCAGTACAGCAAGTCATCTAAGTTGAAATACTGCAGCACTGTTTGGAGCCAGAGCTGTTCCTAACATTCCTGGGATTTGGATGAAGGCAGAAGGCATTTGAATGGAGAACCATTCTGTCTGTCCATTGTTGTCCATTTTACAATCAGAAAAGTCTGAGATCAAATAGGCTTCATATTTTGTTCTATTTCTTCCATTCACTTGAAAGTAATTTGCTATAATTCTTACTTTTTACTTTCTTTTTCTGGTTAGGGACTGGGATACAAAAATGATTTTCTAGGTTTTCCATGTTAATTTTCCAACTATCAACTTTAAACCAAACTAACTGTTTTCCCACCTACAAAGGAGGGCTGCCAGACTCACAAGGATAAAGTTTTAACAAGACCAGTAACGGTCCATAACCAGCTACAGGTAGACAAGCGTTCATATGCCATCCAATATGGCATCTCATAGATGTAACGTGCAACTTCCAAGTCACTCTTACCTGCTTACTGACTGACATCCTAGCAACTCAACCTATAAGCCTTCAGAAAGAAAATTTTCTTTGGTACCAGAGTACCACTTCGACTTTCATTTTGCTAGGTACTCTTGCCAAAATATTGGTGAAGACTTATCCACTGTTTGTGAGAAGAAACAGACTTCCCTGTTGCAGAGAAGTATGCAAATGAGACATGATTCTTCTTTGGTTCTGTTTCTTTTTAAAGCATGCTCCTAGCCACACCATTCCTGCATATTTCTTTAGGTCTAATCTTGTTTTTTCTGTTTTCTTGACATAGGTGGAAAGAGACAAAAAGGTAGAAATAAGTTTCTTAAGTATTGCTGTCTCTGTTTTGAAGAAAGCTTATATTCCAGCTGCTATTTTTGCCAAAGAGAGTTCAAGAGCCTGATTATCTCCTTTACCGTTATCTTTGGTTATGAAAAGATAACTGGGTTTGTTTGGTTTTTTTTCTTTTTTTTTTTTTTACATGGGGATTCCGTAACTCTGAAAGTAAGAATTATCTTAGAGCAAACAAACCCCACAACATAATTCCTTGTTACTGACCTCTGGCCTCTCTCATATGATGTGCAGATAATAACCAAATCTTTTTTTTACCACAGTATCTGAAATGGATCATCATTGCACAAAGATCTGGAAACTGAAGTAAATCGACATCAAAATGAGGTCATGGTAGTCTGCAGAAAATTTGAGGTCAGATGGATTATCACTTTTCCTTCTCCAACTTAATTTACAGCCACGCATTAAATGCTACAATGCATACAAGCTTTTTGGTATGGATTATAATAACCAAGTGAACTGTTTTATTTCTGATTGTCAGTACCGATAAATGAGATCTGCTCTAGTACCCACAGTGCACAGTACTCATGCAGGCTGTATTTCTTCTGGGCATTTATGACCTCGGGTGGTTGAAGGCACCTTGCACACTCATGTCTGACTGTAATTAAAGACTGCAGACGGAGTGAAATTCCAGAACCTTTGCTATTTGCCATCACTAGAAACCTACTTGGAAAGGAACAACAAACTTTGTTTCAAGCAGAGTAGAGGATGTTGATTCTCAAACTCAACCAGTATAGAAGCCCAAATTTCAAATGTTTCAATTATTTTCTTCTGGCTCTGGTACAAAACTAGGGCAACAGGCTACCCAAAGGAAGATTATGCTCCTTCATGCAGAACTGTGTAATTTCATTTTATTTCTCATTCTTAACTGTGAAAGTTCATTTTATTTTTAATGTCATAAGTGCCTTATTACAGCCTTCAGGATCATAGTAAAAATGAGATGGCCTTTAGGATCAGTAACAGTTCCACACTTTTCCCTCCCCCTCTTCCCTTCTCCCTAGCTAATGCTACTTTTTACTTTTCATTTTCCTCCCTGCAGCAATTTCCTGTCTGGGTTTCACACACAATATTTTTTTCCCATTCATCTCTTTAACAATTAGCCACTAAATGTTCATGTTTGGATTTTAATTAGTATTACTTCCAAAAGAGACAAATAATGATCGAGTGAATTCATATTTCAGAACTATTCTTTCAGATTGGATGCTTATTGCATATACCACTATAATATCAAAAGTCTGCCTTCAGCTCCTTTTAGGAAAGCTATCTTTTGAGTCAGATGAACTAAAAACCACTTGAGGGTGGGGAAGAGGGGAGAACAGAAGCAAAACCTTTGATACAGCAAGATCCAGACCCCTATCAGGGCACCTGACACAGCTGTTTTAGACTTCATTAGGCACCTTCCAAGTGAACAGAGACACCTACAATACCAGTGTTCTGTACTTCCACGTTCCGATTTCTTAGTTTTCGGTTTTTGGTTCTTTTTTTCTTAGACTTCTTGTATTTATACTAATTCTAAAAGAAACACGAATGTCACTATCTGGAGGTCACTATCACCTTTTAAAATACAAAATTAGATTTAAAAAATCCTTCCCAATTTGTTTTTGTGACAAACCTGCTCTCTAACTCACTTTATCTCTCTCCTTTTCTAATGTTCTCCCACTTAAGTATTTATGAAGAGCAAACAGTTCTCCATACAGTGTCTGGGAAGCTAAGCAAGCCAAACTCTTTCAGGATCTAAACTACACAATAGGGTTAGCCTGAAGCACAGCAGTGCATTCACCTGGCTCAGCTCACCCATACTTGCTTAGTCCTGCATATTTGCATTAGCACAGCAGTGTTCCTGTGCTAATTAGTGCTGCCACTCAGCACAGCCAAGTTAGCTGCAACAAAATGCTGGCACCATTGTTTTGCTTTCAGAATTCGAACTAAATTCAGAACAAACTTTACCCTAGCTGCTCAGGCCTCTGCACAGCACTCACATACTCTTAGCATCCTCCTGTAGAGCGTGTTATCTTGGCCTGACCATCCAACTAGTCCTTCCTTGATCTTCTTCTAGTTTGGATTACCTCTCTTCAGTGTGGGTGACCACAGCTGTACTCTATAGAGCAGTTCTCAGCAGAGCATTAGTTCTTTCCTACCTCTGCTGGAAATACCATACCTAATGCATGGAAAAATCAAATATACCTCCTCCCAAGTTTCATAGTAGATATCTTTCAATAAACTGAGCAACATTCCTCAAACCTGAGGCTGTCACTATGGAAGAGGGAAGGTAAAAAAGTCATTCATTGTCACCTCCTCTTTCTTTCCCCTCTCAGTTCCTATGGAGGTTGCCTCCTCTCCAACCGTCACATGAATAGCACAGCCTCCAGACTGAGCCACTGGGAACAAAAGAACAAGAGGCAAGTGAGATTAAAAATGACAGGCCAGCTGTGGACTCAGTGGCAGCAAACATATGACTGGTTAGGTGTGGGGTGTTTTTTCCCATACTTATTTCCCATTGCTTTCTGGGCTGACAAGAAAAGTTGCAAATGGATGACATGGCTATATCAGCACCATAGCAAGACTAGACTCATTTTCATAGAAAAGAAGACACACACTTGCTGGTGAGGGAAAAGCTGTCCTGGGGCCAGGCTGCAGGCAACAAGGCAACTCTGCTAAGTTCATGTTGTTGAGACAGTCAGGTGCAGGATCTGCTGGTAGTGAGAAAAGAGCCCTTGGAGT
>NW_010263331.1:4498-19811 GCF_000690775.1 Eurypyga helias
GTCAGATTCACAGGAAGCCCCAGCTGGGAGCAAGGGTAGAGGATGTGAGGATAGTATTCAGCCAAGTGAGATCATTGTTGCATTTACTACAGTTTAGGGTGCAAGGAGTTTGGGATATGGAAACCTAGACTGTACAAATTTTCATGGAGCACATAGAAAGTATAAGAAGGCTGAACTAATGTCTTTCTCCTCTTCTGTCATTCTCCAAGATATATTTAACAGTAATAAATCCCATCACTGGTCCCTAAACACATGCCACTGTATTTCATTTAAGCACATTCATTACATTTCTGTTATTCCAGTTTCATACAAATATCTCAGATGAAACACCTTGCCTATTCTATTCCACTGGGCACAGAATACTTATCTATTATAATCCAAGGTCAGAATCTGGTACTGCAAAACTAGAGAATAAGAGTTCAGAAGAATTTCCTCTTGATGGGAGGAATCACTACCAGCAGAATGAGCTAGAAAACCAATTTTACTCAGAGGAATCTGGCAGAAAAACAAGTTTTCAGAAAATGTGGTGATTATGACACCTCCATGGAATAAAAGTTGCATCAATTACTACAAAAGATTTGAACCTGTGGCCTTCATCTTCCATGTAATTAACCTAGCCACTGATTTCTAGCAGCAGGTTATTAAATTACCCTGAGCTAAAGAATATTTAACCATGTATATAAACCACATGAGTTCTAAATGAAGGACTTGATAAAAGGAAATGGACTTTTTTAACAAACTCTATTTTCCAGTGGGGGAAAAAAAAAAAAAATCACACACACACACAAATCCCACCTGATAAGCTTTAACTGCCATTTGAACTCCAGACAAATAAAGGAATCCTAAGACCAAGGTCTGGTCATTTTTTAGAGCACAGTTACTCACTGCTGATCTCTTCTAAACTAAATACGATCAGTAACAACAGTTCCATTTAACGTTAACAAGAATTATTATGCATATGTAGCATAAGCATTTCTAGCATACCATGGCATTTGGCTGAAAGCCTGATATTTTTCATATTTATAGTGCAGTATGTTAACATTGTATCTTTTTTTTTTTCTATCTTTCATGCCATAAATTATTCAAGCTTTATTTCTTGGCCCTGGAAAATAGTATTATCCTGGGCTGCCATCCAAGAAGGACTTCCTAAAGGACTAACGAGTTTGGATTAACTATGTGAAATCTGAAGTCACTTGATTATTCCAGAAAGAGAAATAACCTGAATTCAAATCACTTTAATTTCTTGATGAACGAATTCAACTCGCACAGCAAGCACAGGAACTTCGAGCTGCATACACCTGCCTATAGTGGCTTCTTTCAGGAGGAATAGGAAGTGTTAAGTGGCCCAGAGAACTTCCCCTCATTCCACAATCCCATTCCTTTTGATCTATTCTAACACTTTGCTACAGCTGCTTCCACCATAAGCTTATGATTTCTATACTAAATTTGCTACAAACAGAGGAATATAAAGGTAAATATAAAAAGCCAAGGTAAGAGGTGTGGGGAAGAGATGCTGTAGGCAAAAACTATTTGTTAACATTGGAACCTGTAACAGTTCTTATAAACTGATTAAATAAACTACAGAAATCAAAGAAATGAAGCAGCCATCATGTTTTGCAGATTCTGGCTATTTTGGTGCATTTAGAGAAGAATCCCAGATCTAAATGTCACCTACATTTTAGTTTCAGGCATCTTCTTCATCTGCTTGCTCTAGAGCAGCTCATTTCAACAGCAAGTGAAATTATTTCTGCCTGCAGCAAGTAGGACCATGTGCTATGATGCTTCTGAGTGTAACTGATCTCTACTGATGTGTACCAGCTGGGGTTCTGGGGCTAGTTCCAACTAAGGACTTAGGTGCCTGAGGCAAGACTTGAACAGAAGTGAGGCTCCTAAATCCAAAGCTACAATCCGAAATACCCACAGACAGCTGCTGTCCAAGTTTGGAGGCATATTAACTAACTAGCTATCTCCTTGTTTAACCTTAAATTTTCCTAAGCACTAAGAATTCTGCTTCCACATGTGTGCTGGAGTGCCCCAGCAAGAGCAGTTCAGTGTTTGGTCAAGCCTACATTTTCAAACACAGCAGTAACTCCTTTCTAAAACACAGATGAAAGAGGTCATGCCTGCCTTCTATATAACATCCATGTCATTTAAGGAGTCACCCAGGTGGTGGGAGATTTTGATTAATTTCTCAGTGGGTGGGAGAGTTTGTGAGTTGCCAAGTCCTCTCTGCTACTCCTGTCAAAGCTGTGATACTACAAACAGCAATTCAAGGTTCATACAGTCAAAAAAAAGAGTACAGGGTTGAGCATTATGCTTTATCCTGATGATCCAGATGGGTTTTTTGCTAGGGACATGTCTCTGATAACATGTCTTTCCTTGGATCAAGCCACTGTCTGACATCTTCTAACATGAAAAAGGATCCTTTGAGATGAAATGTGCTATGCAAATGTAAATACCCTTTTATTATGGATGTAATATGAGTAGCACTCTAAAAATAAAGAGCAGAGTAGGCCACAGATTGGTAACCATTAGCAGTCTCTCTCTGGACCCTGGTAAGAGAATTATTCAGAGAGGCAATGAAACTGCTGAGCAAGAATAAAGCCTTTGAATTAAAAGCACAGGGTGCAAAATATGGGGCTCCCACGCTGAGAGAAATGGAAATGGTAGAAAAAGTTCTGCACAGAATAAACCAAACCAGATCCAAAAGAATGACAGATTGTTTTACCGACTAGACATAACCAAATACAGTCAGCAGCAGCAAATTACATCTTTGTCTCCCCCAGTGATGTGTTCAATTACTGAGACAAGAGTTTCATGCAAAGTGAACAGCGCAGTAAGTAATTAATTGTAGTGCAGATACTTTGAACTCTGAGAGCTGTGTTATGTTCTGGCTGTCACCACTTGTTCTGCAAAAATCAGAAGATTACGTGTCACCTTTTGTTGAACACAGAGTTTCTTTATATTTTCCAAACGAAACTCAAACAGAAGCAAGATGTGCGACAAATCTCAGAAGAGCTTTACTCAAGACTTTTATGCCAGCTTTATATGTGCATTAGACAACTCTGTATAAACATCAGGTTATCAGTCAGTCTGAGGTTTGGTGGAGGCTGTATCTAGGCTGTTTGTCAGAGAGAGATAGCATTAAAGGCTTAGCAGATGTGGCAGGGATCACACAAAGGAGAAGGTTTCCAAAGCAAACTGGAATAGCAGTGCTTGACAAGAACTTAATGGGAATCAGAGTGCAGTCATGACATGCTTTTCTGAATCCAGTTCAACTGTGTTTAGAGGCTACAAACTTCAACTACTAGTTGCTACCTTCCCGCCAGAGCCTTCCTGCTGTTCCTTAGATCTGTTGACAGTCTACATTTGTTGCCCCAGCCTAGTCTAGTATGTAAAATTGATCTGAACTAAAAAGCAACATCAAACCCGCCAGACACACGCTGTTGAGTACACTGCACTGATCTGGATCATTTGATGGACCAAATTACCTTCTAACTAGTAAAAGTTGCAGATCTGGTAGAGAGAATGAGTTCTAGTGTGAAGAAGGGGACAGCAGTAGGGATAGTAAATGCTCCCTCAGAAACAGTGCAGACAACATATTAGGGCACAGCCTTGTCAGTGGGAACAGCAAAGTGTTTTGAATGAAAGAGAGAGCGAAACTGCAGCTAAGACCAAGAGTTGGAAGTCTGATTTGGAAAGAACGAGGAAGGATGTGTGGGGTGTGATGAAGCAACTATGCGGCTTGGAAGCTGAAAGGAATTTAGGTCATGTTAGTTGTCAGAAGGTACACAAATAATAGCCAAGAGGAAGTAGGGTCCTTGATAGAGGCCTGCTGGGATTCAGGCTGTGAGTTTAGGTATACAATCAGAACATTTAAGCAGCTAGAAGAAGAGTGGGATCATTTCTGGAGGTACTGCAGTACGCAAGTGCAAATCTTGGAACACAGGTGGCATGTGCTTTCTTTGGACAGTTGTGCTGAACAGTAAGTTGGCCTCCAAGTGAACAGTGAAGCTTTGTTACAGCAGTCAAGCATGGAAGGGACAAGGCCTTGGCTCTTGTTGTGCATCTAGCTAAGTGCGGATGAAAAGCACAGTCCTTGCTGGAGGATAATTTAAAGATAATTTAAGATCATTTTAATATTAAATAAATCCTTAATAATATTATAATTACTTTAATATAAAATTATTATTTTACTATTTAAATATATTTGAGATCATTTAAATTATATTTAGATTATGGAAATCAACATGGAAAGGGGGCAAATCCTATCTGCTGTACGGATCATAATTAACTTGACCTTTATCTCTGCCTGTTTTCCCAAACTATTATCACAGTTGGCAATTAGCTCAGTGTAGCTCTTTGGCTACACAGAGTCAGAAGTACAATGTCATTGCACACCTTTCATATACCTTCTATGTAAGCAAAGAACACTAAGAGTAACAAACTCTATTATTACAGTAATCCTATCTAAAAACACAGAACAGGTGACTAACAAGCCAATATAATCCCAAGGTTCTTAATACAGCTCACAGAAATACAACACAACTGTCTGCCCCAGCTGAAGTCCACAGATCTTTTTATGGTTTATAGAATTTTATGAATTATAGATTGTTGTGTTGTTTTGTTTTGTTGGGACAAAGCTAAAGATCAAGAGTAAATTTTTTATTATTTATTTTTTGCTTCGGGTTTTCATGAAAACAAAGAAAAAATCTAGGAAATTAGAAAATACATTTTCTAAGTGATTTTTTTTCCTTTTTCAATTCAGAACAACACTTTTTAAAAACAATCTATCTTTGGTTTTTGTTTCAGAGCTCTTCACTCAGTCTGAAGTAATGATTATTTCACTGATGCTTATTACTTTAGAGTTGGGTATAACTTTTTCTTTAGGATGATATGTTAAACAAGGAGGATAGCTATTAGTACAACTTTAATTGTACTGGCAGTCATCATGGTTTTAGCTTTACAGAGTACAGTGTGCATTCCTCTCATGTTTTAATGCAGTATGTTTTGACAGAAAATTGGTCTGTATTTTTAACCTCCTTAACACTCTTTATGAATCTGTAAAATATAACTGGCTTTCAAAGCAAAAGATGCATTTATTTTCACAAAATAATAAAACTATCAAAAGACACACAGTAATAAATTAAAAAATTATCAAATAAGCCAGAAATTAAAATTTTAGGCTAATACCAGCCTAATATTGAAAGTAAACTCTCCATGGATTTCATATTCACAAAAGATGAACAAAATTTTAATGCAGGGTTCATATTCTTTTCTGAGTTGTGAAGGGTGTTTAGAGTTATTCAAAATAATGCATTAAATAAACTGATATCAACCTTTCTTCCAAGCCTTCTCTAAGCTGACAACCACCTTTCGGATTGTATGCAATTCTAGGCTTTTCAGTTTCATTTCCATTTAACTATATGCCCAAGCCCTATTTAAATTATTGTACAGATTTTTTTTTTACCAGTTTTGATGTGAGGTGCTCTCTGGTATTTGGACGTCTACATGCAGGTCTAAGAGGAATAGGCGATCAAGTCAAGATGCAATTCTATTTATATGTAAGAATATACAAATTCTTGTACATGTCAGATATTAAAAATCACAAATAAATACCAAAGTTCCTTTCGACAACTTCTAAGTCTCTTTCAAACTGCACTTAAAAAATCTCTCCTTAGACTTGCCTCTGGAACAGAGAAGTCCTGTTCAGGTTATGCCCAGATTCCATGTTTGTCTCTGTGGTTGTTCCCTTTTCCACAAATATGCTCTTCTTTTTCCAGCAGTACCTACCTAAAAATTTTCTGCCATGGCACTGCAGTTTTAAGCAGGCTTTCACTAGTCTTTGCATCACTTGTTTTGTTTTTCTTCCTCTTCACTTATTAAACTATCTCTATGCTGATGCATGAGTTTTCTCTCCTTTTCCCTTTTTATTCTCTTTCCTGTTCAACTGAAGGGCTGGGGTGGGGGTGGAGGGTGGAGTGGGAAGAGAGCAAACAAAAAAGCTGTATGATGCTTAGCTGCTGGCTGGGTCAACCCACCATAGCAACTCCACACATCCGAGTTTTTATACCTTACTCAGAGTCCCAGCTTCTGAAGGTAAACCATTATTTTAGAATCCCAACTTTCACATGAAAAAAAGAAACAAAGAAAGACAAGATTAGATTCTTGTCCATGATGTTGCAGACAATATCTTGAAAATCTGTTCTGTTGATAAGAACAAATTAATGGTCTACTTTTGATATTGCAATGTTTGGAGTTAGCAGTATTACCCACTTCATCTGAATCTCTATGCCCATTTGCAGTCTCCTCTGTTCCATACCTGCAATACATCTATTAATTACCACACATGTTGACGTATGCTTATACTGCAATTAATGGAAGAAGCTGTTCTGCCTGCAATGTATGACTCTGCTTCTGGAGATCCCTGGTGACTTCCAAAGCAGCACTGGAGGTGGCAAGAAGCAGTTTTAATTCTTTTCATTACACTGCTGCTGTTGCTAAATGGCTTCTGGCCGCTACTGGAAAGAATTGGGCCTCCTTCAGGGGACTCTTCAGGATGGATGAGGAGTGCTCTGGAGCCTTGTGGGAGGGCAGGTAGATCAGAGACAGAAAATCAGCCTCTGACCTTTCCAATTACAGCACAGGGATGTTCCTGAGGTAGCCCATCCAGCTACTCTGTTCCTTGCCTATCCGTAACAGATAACAAACACAGGGAAGTTGATCTGCTGGAACTTTCTGTTTTATTTCTGTCACACATGAGAAAAGAAAGAAATCTGAAGACCATTTTATGCATGAATCCATGATGAAAGTATATTGCTGCATGATCTCTGGGAAACGAGTTCAAATCACACTGTTTCTAGGAAATAGAGGGAAAAGGCAGAAGGTGGATCTAAGTCACACTTGCCTAGCTACAGTCCTAAATTATGAGTTCTAGACTGGTGAGGTTTGGGATTCCAAAGAACAAAAATTATTCCAGAAATTACACTTGTCTTACTGAACCATGGTCTTACAGCAAAAGATCCTCTACTTCTAGCAGAAGAAATCTCTGCCCAAAGTACCATACATGACATGTAAGAAGAGCTTCTGACTAATCATAGTAATTAAAAATCAGCAAAGACATCATGTCAACTTCAGTATCTTCCTTCCTGTTCTCTGCAAATCAGGAATACCTTTCAGTGATTTCAAGTGTTTACACCACTCTCTACACTACTTTTTATTAAAAACTGCAATTTAGGTGTATTATCTCACCAACCTTTCCCAGTTTAGTAGAAATGCAGTTGACTTCAGTTATGGGTACAGGAATGTCTGCAATTTCATGCAGTTCCAAAGCCCCTTAAATTCCTTTAAGACGAAAATTTATGGGGTGCAAGTGCTGCTTGATAACAATCACAAATTGCATAGATCTCACAAGAAAAGTAATATTTTACAGTATTTTGTAAGCTCACACTCTCCTGATTTTTCACCTAATTACATAATTATTCTCTCATTGATATAAGCTTTGCACAAAGAGTACTGAACAGGGCTACAAAAAGGTGATACCAATTAATTACTAACAGTAATTGTCATTTCATAATCACGTTAAATTTTAATTTGCTGCTGCCAGCTTGTTGAAGTGCCAATTACACATCTTCTTTTTAATGTATTAAGAAAAAGAGTAAGCATGCATTTACTGCTTTTATAATTCCTAAGCTAATTCTGCAGCAGCTGGAGGTATGTCTTCAGTACTCTGCAGCCCTGCTGAGCTCTTTGAAGAGTCCAGTGAATGGGAAATTAACATACCAGAATGGCCTCATTAGAACCAAATCAAATGCTCACTTGGAACATTTTAATCTCAACCATCTAGAAATATTCACTAAAAGGAGATATGAAGTGACACCACAGCTTCGGAGTGCACACCAGTTACCAACATGATGTGGTGTTTTTGCTATGTATCATCCCTTTGTGGAAGGAAAGAGCTTTTCACAGGGTGGCTCTTCTTACTATTTGGTTATGATGTGAAGGCTCCTCTGCCATCACTGAGCTGAGGATGACAGTGCCAACAGAGGGGCATGCAGACGACTGAGTAAGTCTGCATACCGTAACTTCATCCTGTACAAATCCAGCTAGAAGAGCTGACCCTGAACACATCACATGATATAGGGAGCACTATAAGCAAGTGATGCCAGTCCAAGTTCCCGTACTTTGACTATAGGATTATGCATAGTTATGCTGTGGTTTAAGTCCTCAGAAAGTAAGAGTCCTCTTACCATTCCCAGATAAAGAAGAATATCTTTTTAAATTAACTAGAACAGGCTTCTAATACTGAAGATCAAGTTTCAACTTATTTCCACTGTTCCTCATTATGGTGATAAAGTTATTACGCACCAATACACACTAACAGGTTTCAAATTCTGGTTGTTGGCTGGATTAACCTCCATGTCTCTCAGCAGTTTCCAGGTCAGAGGGATATGGCTTTTTCTTAAAAAAAAAGGTAAGGTGTGGGAAGGAAAAGATAAAGATTTCCTTTCAGTCTTTCTGGACTCTAGCAGCCATGCATAAACTCTTGATTTCAGTACAATATAATAAAAAGTAAAAGGCATTGGCAACATGCTGTTGAAAAGAATGTAAGAGACTAGTTGAGCGTTATAGAGAAGAGGAGAGAGGCTCAAAGGAAAATTTCGTTGTGAAGAAAACTGAGTAAAATTTTATTGCATGAAAAACACATTGGGAAAGAAACCAGTGATGCACTTAGCAATTGTTACATAGCTGCAAGTTTCTCTGAGCTCTTTATCATATGGGTTTTTTTCAGTACACTGCAGAAAAAATTGATACTGTAAGACAACCTGAAGCTCAGCAAATTACTCCATGTGGTTTCCACCTTATTTTCAATTCCTCTTTTATCTTCTCCCATATTCTGCTGATGTTCTGAAAATTCTATTTTTCTTTTTCACAGTCCTAACTGGCGTATTCTAACAAAACTAGACAAAAGAAACACATTTCTGTATATTACACTTTCTCTCTATTTTCTTTCATTTTTCACGCTTTCATTTCCACTCGTTTCTTTTTTTCGAGTATTCAATGCAGGTAAAATCAAAGCCACAGATTGTTTAGGATTAAACAAAGATAAGAAAGGAGAACAAGGATTAATGGAAAAGATTAAGAAAGAAAATTTAGATTGAATAGCAAGAAAAATTATTGGCAGTGAAATTCATTTGACTGTGAAATATTGTCCTATGGAAAGTGTCACAATCTTCACTTTAAACCATTCTCACAATACTCTAGGGAACAGAGTAGCCTAGAGCACCAGCACCAGCCTCCAGAAAGCAAGTTCACAACACCCTTGGTCTTCTCTGCTCACAGTCCAGACAGAAACACCATCAGATCTTGCCTTGCTTTGGCATATGGCAAGTTCTTCCATGAATCCTTGGCATCAGTTCTTCCATGTTTTGGAATTACAGAGCTAACCACAGAAATAAAACTTAGAATATGTTTACCAGAATTTCTCTGACTTTGTACAAGTTTCAGAATTTTAGTTCTGGTTTGAATAGGCAAAAATATTCAGGTCAGTTCTATTTAGTCTAAGAAAATTCACTGATTTTCAATGAAAATTATTTTCGTTATATCAAAGTATCACAGAATTAGAGTAGTTTCCAAGGTACTTTTTTATCTCTGTCACTTAAGTTACTAGGGACCACTAATTGACATTATTGGAGCAGTTTACCAATGCATTGTGGACAGTATCTTTTACAAAAAATTAAGCAACATTTCATTGAAATATACTGAAAAACAAGATGGAATTTTTAAGAGCTATATCCCCCAGACTACTTTTTTAAACAGGCCTAAAATTGGGGGTGGGGAGGGGGCAAGTCACTATTAAAGTTACTGGCTTCTATACACATTTTTAAGTAAACTTCAGTTTCAGGAATCTTCAGGATGTTTATTCAGTATAATCCATTCCATTTGCTTTGAAAAGTTCAGAGACTCAAGGTCAGTTACTTTAAGACTGTATCATTATTACTGTTATTTGTTATTGTTAGTCCCATAAACAAGATAATACTCAGATCACTAAGAGGTAAGGCTTTATGAAGACCCACCAATTTATTCACTAGGTGCAACAACATTCTACCTGGTTCCTTAGGACTCCTCATGAAGAATGCAGATCACAGGTCCTGTCTTCCTCATTTTCATCACTGGAAGTTTTTTTGCCTCTGTGACAAAAAATATAGCCAATTATTTCTCTGTTACAATACTCCTCAACACTTTACCTGGGATTTCTACTATGAATAATCTCCCTGATAACAAAGTTTTCTGTAGTCTCTGAAATTCAGTAAGAATCAGTAAGAATCATTATTACCATGGTGTTCAGAGACTGTGCATGGCCTCTGTTAGCAGTGTGCCATTGATGTTTACTGTACAAAGTTAATCATCTGTGGGTTACTGTAAAGTCATAACTGTTAAGATCAAATGCAACAAACCATCAAGAACAGTAGTATTAACAATAGGATATTTTCAAGTGAACTTGCAATGGAGAATATGCTTCTGAAATTAAATGACTAACAGTGGGTCTTTTTTAAAAGTAGATATCTGTCTTAGATAAAAAGACCAAGGTGTGATGCAGTTCTACGTGTGTGCTCTCCAAGATTTTCAAACGTCAAAGTAGTTTAAAAAGCAGACAATTTATTCACCAAAGTCTATCAGGAGGACACACCACATATCATTTCATAACAATTTCCTCAAGCAGGAACCTTGACAAATGCCTGCAAATCTCAGTTATTGATGGTAATTTTTCAAGAATTCGGTGTGCTTAAGTGCAATGGATCTGTTGAAGGCAGCCACGAGGTGGCCGACTGTTGAAAAAGGCATTGAATGTACCTGACAAAATCTACTGCAAAGCCCTTGTTGCTATAGCAGGTGGACTTTTTAATGGTATCTTTCTACTTCGATAAAACTCAAAGAAAGTATAATATGAAGAGAGACAAAACCACTTACAAAGCTAATCCTTTTTGTCATGTCCTTAACTTGGGAAAAATAATTTTCTAATAGTTTGTCATGTTTGATTATTTTATAATTTAACTTCTTGCTTAAATCATTTTCCTTTGTTAAAGTTACATGTTCTAATCTAGTCTATATGTTTTCAATATAACAGGAAAATTCTTGGGTTGTGTGAGTAGCGCCTATGCCATTATAATATTGACTACAGAATATGAAAACTGTACACAAGGACAGACAGTCCAATAAGATCTGAGGGAACACTTAACCTGCAGTCACTGCTGCAGTAAAGTGAAGATATACTCCACTTAAGATTAAGTAAGTTTGCTCATAACAGCCTAGTTCTGATATCACACATGTAAGCAAGGATTATAAAAAACACATAAGATGCTTGGAAAATATTTGAGCATAGAATCATAGAATGGTTTGGGTTGAGAGGGACCATAAAGACCATCTAGTTCCAACCCCCCTGCCATGGGCAGGGACACCTTCCACTAGACCAGGTTGCTCAAAGCCTCATCCAGCCTGGCCTTGAACACTGCCAGGGATGGAGCATCCACAGCTTTTCTGGGCAACCTGTTCCAGTGCCTCACCACCCTCTCTGTGAAGAATTTCTTCCCGATGCCTACTCTAAACCTCCCCGCTTTCAATTTAAACCCATTACCCCTTGTCCTGTCACTACAGGCCCTTGTAAAAAGTCCCCCCCAGCTTCCTTGTAGCCCCTTCAGGTACTGGAAGGTGCTATAAGGTCTCCCCTGAGCCTTCTCTTCTCCCGGCTGAACAAGCCCAACTCTCTCAGCCTTTCATTATAGCAGAGGTGCTCCAGCCCTCTGATCGTTTGCATGGCCTCCTCTGGACTCGCTCCAACTGGTCTATATCCTTCTGATATTGGGGGCTCCACAGCTGGACGCAGCACTCCAGGTGGGGTCTCACCAGAGCAGAGTACAGGGGCAGAATCACCTCCCTCGACCTGCTGGCCACACTTCTCTGGGTACAGCCCAGGATACGGTTGGCTTTCTGGGCTGCCAGCACACACTGCCGGCTCATGTCCAGCTTTTCATCCACCAGTGAGCAGTTAGAACCCCTCCCAATTCTGTGTTGCCGTAAGCATTCTGGCGTCAGAGCTGCACCTACTAAGACTGCCCACGCTTAACATAGATACTACAGTAGATGTAGCTGTAGAAGAGTGCACGTGCACAATTCAGTGCTGCCAACAGGGTCACAGTTGGTCCTTTCAGATATTTTAGATTATGTGGGCCACTAAAATTATTTTGGAAAATATAAATTTCACCATCACTGAGTGGCAATAAAAATACATTGGGTAAATTCTCACCAAGTTTTCAAGCCAGCCAACACTTCAAGTACTGTACAACAGGCTTGTCCAGTGCAAAATTAGGATGAAATTAGCAATTAAATATGTACTATAATTGTTGCTTATTGTGTCTTGAGACACTCTGCTCCAATTTTACAAAACAAAATATTTAGGTTTTAATTTTACTGTGACCACCTATTTATTAGAATAAATTATAGAAGCTCTGCTTCTCATGAGCATCTAGCACCCAGTGCTTTTGTATTATTCCTTTTGTCAAAGGGCAGTTACTTGGATTAATTTGTTGGAAGACCTATTATTATTTAAATAATAAGCATATTATACTGTCTAGTCCCCTTGCCTCAGTGATACAGAAGGTGAGGTTTGGTGCTTTAATACAAGTACCACTATTGTTGATATCGATAGGAGTCACAATTTTGCAAACAAATAACATCATATACTATAACATGCAGAAGTAAAACACGCAAAATTAAGGCAGCTAATCAGTGTATTTATAAACTCATTTGAAAGAAGAATAATGGTGGGCAGAGAGGTTCTCTTCTGTCTCTTTGTAGATGGGATAATAGGCCTTCATAGCTCTAGGGGCTGATTACTAAAGCTGATCAGAGGTACACAGTTAACTAGTTCCTTATAATGATGTCTTCTGAATTTCTCTCTCGCAGCAGGGATTTAATCCAGAGGGTAATGTTTGTTCTATCTGATATTAATTAGGGAAGTTGTAATTTGTAGCAGCAAATTTCTATGTTCCACTATCTCACACAGGATCAAGGAGAAGTTAGAATTAAACTAAGTTTCCTATACTAATAAAACTTTCTAGTAGTTTTAAGATATTCAGCTGTATTCAGGAGAAAAAGAAGTTACCATTCAGATCAGCTCTAGTTTTCTTGGGGTTTTTTCCATTTCCATATTCCTTTCTGTGTTCCCCCTTCTACCATCAGGCCTCAGTCATGTTATCTGTCTCTCGTTTTTTCTTATATCCCTTGTTTTCCATCACCTAAATGAAACTAGAGCTCTGTGAGGAAAAAAAAAAATATTGCATGATCATGTCAGTAAAAACTATGTTTGACAGAATACATTATGACACCTATATCATGGTGTATATGCACTCATGCTAAATCAACCTTTCATATACAACTTGAACTGTCAAGTTTCCAAACATTTCAGGACTTGACTTTGAAACTGTAAGGTTATTCTGACATTATCTTTTAAAAATTAATAGTGAAAAGTCAGAAAGATAGATGTAGATAAAAATATAGAGAGATATAACCCATTAATCAAAATAAAGAACAAGAGATTCACAGTTTTCAATCATTATTGGATCCAGTTTGAAGGTTTGGAAAGAGAACACTGCCATTTCACAATGCGTTTACACCCAAAAAGTTACCCTTTCAATGACCAGAGCTAAAAGTCTCTCTTTTAGTGAACAGACACGTTCTGAATATGCCATGTGGGCTATTTAAGCATTTCAAGTGCACAACATCCAGACAAGCATTTGATATCTCTAATTCAGATAATAAATTTTGGGAGCATGCATGAATATCTAAATTGGTGACATTCTGTTCTTGACTGAGGCTTCTTTGAACTATTGCTCTATAAACATTTAAAACCAAACAGGAACTTACTGTCTGTGCAGTCTGTCCTACATCCTTCCTTGCATTGTGCTTCGTTCTTTAGGAAATCTTTTTCCAGGAATGCTCACCTGCCTACTAAATCTGAAAAAAAGCTTTTCAGGTTCTGTCCCCTGTATATAACGCCTTTCAAAGGCAGAGCCAAGAAACTGCTGCTCTGGATGATTCTTTCATTGCCAACACGAAGGCATTTCAGCTTTCTCAGCCAGCATTCCTAACGGTCACTTAAAAAGAAGACATTTCCTTTGCTACAATGTCATCATACGCTCAGATGAAAGCAAGCTGTCAAAAGCTAATTCCCCTTTTAACAGTCAATACCCGGAATAAGGTCAGTGACTTAGAAATGTAAGACATATCTTCTTGCATCCAAGAAACTGAAGTGTGCTTTCCTTGCAAGTCTCTCAACAGTTTTAATGCTTAGCTGAACAGTTTCTTACGATCTTGTTACCTCCTTTGTAAGCAAAATGCCACAGGAGACTATTTCAGGCATTAGGATAGTTACACTGCATACAGTTTTCTCCAAAGATGCAGTCATAGTCCTGAGACTCTATAGAGTTTCACTGCAAAAGGTTTCTGATAACACAGTCATGTCATGGTAATCCCTACATGAAGTCGTTTAAGATTCATTGTAATATTTCATTATTATCTCAAAGTAGGTGTTAGATCCCCAACTAGAGTAATAGGTATAACACCTTACAAAGACACAGCAAGAGAAAAACCTTCCTCAAAACATCTTACTTGGCAAGACAAACCATGTACAAGTGTAATATTTCTATGAGCTCTTAGAAGATTTTCTGGATGGTTTCAAATGATGTAAGACAGGAGTGTAATTGCCCAAGGGAGAATTGCTGAAATAGTGTGATACAACGTTCGTTTTCAGATACTTGGTAATACAGCAACCATAACTCCAAGGACCAAAGATGTATCAGGTAGCAGAATCTATAAAACCTAGCACTCAGTAGATTCCCATATTTCCTATGCAGCATACAACTCATATGGAAGGATTAGTAAAACTGGCAGAATATGATAGGATGTGAACTCAGTAGTGTAAACAATATCAGTAGAAGACAAAAGTGGATAAAAACCTTTTCCCTAAAGTGTGGCCAACAGGGAATTAATCAACTTAAAAAAGAATCAAATTTTCTAAACTAATTAAAGCTTATCCCATTTAGCATTACTAAAGAACAGCTACCTCTAAGGCATCTGGTGTTCACACCACTACCCCAAACAGTGAGCAATGCCAGCTCTGCCTACAGACTGCAGCAAATTCCACTGCAATTACCAAGGGACACACAGCATGCTTCAAGGCAAGTTTTCAAAAAGCTGCAACATTTTAGCAAAGAGGAGTCCATGGTTATCAAAATCTCAACAAGAATCATAGAAT
>NW_010263332.1:0-1615 GCF_000690775.1 Eurypyga helias
GGTCCCTTCCAACGCAAATCGTTCTGTGATTCTATGAAATTAATAGTTTTAGGAACTTAAAAAGGAGAAATATTTTCTCTTTTCATATGTCCACCTTGTGCACAAGAGACCTTTTTGTACCTGATATGCTTTATATTTTCCCGTGCTGCTATTTGGGAATCTTTGCTTTGTCTCTGCCCTTGTCTTACACAATAAGAACATAGAGCAAATGCTCCTGAAATGAACAAGTGAAGTGTAGTGATGTAACTTGACTCTCAGTATTTGCTTCATCCTCTACAGCAGAGGGTCAAAGTCAAGGAGACACTTGAAATTGGCTTGAGTAAATTTTTTTTCTTGTAACAATGGGTGAATTTCAAGAAGAAAAAGGTCCATAAGTATTTCACAGAGGGCAGTCATGAAACCTTGATGACTAGTTGGCTTTTTCTTTGGGTTTTTTTTTTGTTTGTTTGTTTGGTGGTGGTGTTTTTTGTTTTTTTTTTAGCTCTCCTGTGTTCACTAGACAATCACATTTGCTGCAGTGTGTGCTTAAGATGATTTGAAAATAAATTATTAATATTGTCACCCTTTGACTTAAAAGCTATCTGTACTTCATAGATGCATATACAGCCAGGTGAGTCAGTGTAATAGTGCTTTTCATTTCTGCTATTCTCCATGCCTAGGCTTGTGAAAGAGAAGTTCTCTCTTCAGATTTCAGTAGAAATCTGATGGGTGTCTGTAGTCCCCATTTAGATAATGAAATTAAGATACAGTAAGACCCCTCCTGTCATACTGCCATACTAGTCTTTGGTTCAGAATATTAATTAATCCTGTCTAAATCTCCTGTGTGGATTATTGTTGATGCAGTCTTTGTAAAAGCTTTATAGGAATAAATCTTTAATGAAGTACCTTAGAGACATCAGAGACATACAGATGTCAAAAAGAACTGGTTTTCCTATTCTTCCATTGCAATGTCTGATGTAAAAACAAAATCAGCTATTCAGTAGATGAAGCTGTGTGTGTATGTAAATTGTTTTCACTATTTCTGTGAAAATAGTGTATCATGGATAGGAATACTCTTCAGGATTTATATATCACTTAAGCAAGACAATTGAGATAATTGAGCATTTTTCACCACAAATTACAGCTGCTCCATTTCTGTCCTACCTTTGGTAGGCTGGACTAAACAGTAATTCTTGAGTTAGTCCGTGGTTTTACAGGTAAAACTATTTTCAGTAAATGAAGGTGGAGAATGAAATAACTGAAATGTTGTGGTTTAACTCTAGCCAGCAACTAAGCACGACATAGCCACTTGCTCACTCTTCCCAGTGGGATGGGGGGAGAAAATTGGAAGAAAAAAGTGAGACAACTCATGGGTTGAGATAAAGATAAGCCACACACACAAGCAAAGCACAACAAGGAATTCATTCACCACTTCTCATCAGCAGGCGGGTGCTCAGCCATCTCCAGAAAAGCACAATTGTAACCATTATTTGGGAAGACAAATACAATCAGTCCAAACATCTCCCCTTCCTCCCTCTCCCTCCAGCTTTATATGCTGAGCATGACATCATATGGTTTGGAATATCCCTTTGGCTGGTTGGGGTCAGCTGTTTCTTGTGCACCCCCAGCCTCCTTG
>NW_010263333.1:0-2463 GCF_000690775.1 Eurypyga helias
AGCGCATGCGGGTCGTACGGGGACTCATGGAGGCGGCTGGAATATGAGTGAAAAGAGAATGGAAGGGTCTGTTGCCCCAAATTCAATGATCAAAAAAGGCCGTTTACCTTGACTCTGAGCTATACTGCCATTGCTGCAGATGCCAATCAGAGAGGTCAATCTATCGCTTTAATTTACATGCGTAATATATCAAAGTATCTAATGAATGTTTCAAAACTAGCTTTATCTTTAAATTCAACACTGTAACATTTAATAAATAAAAAACATTAATTTGAGCTCCCTCTTCTGGTCCTAGTAAGCCATCACTTCTACAGATCTTAAGTCTCGGCAGTAAATGGAGATTTCACAATAGAATTACAAGAAACAAATGCAAATAACTGGTAAAACCAGGGTAAATAAAAATATAGAAGAATATTCCTATTTCAGTCTTCAGAGAGATTATTAAAAGCTTATTAGTGAAAGTTTGTTCTACTTCTGTATTTATCCCTGTGGCTATACCCATTAGAGAATTCAGTTCCAGAAATGTGTGTGTATTTCAGAGATGAGGTTTCTTACAGCAAAATATTGTTAGAGGTTTTAATAGTTACAAAAACCCTTGTGTTTTGTGTTTCTTTTGGTACTGATAACTTTCTTTTAAGAAGTAATGTGTTGTGCTTCTGTTGACGTTTTGAGTTAAAAATACTTGTCAGTTCTAAATGTTTCCTGTGCCAAATTCAGTCTTACTAAACTGTCCTTTGATCTTCATGAATTGGTTTTATCAAAGCCAATTTTAAAAAATTTTATTCTGTGCTTACACTTATTTAGAATTTCCACGTAAATGATACTAAAAAGTTATTACATTTATTAATGATATTTCTTTTTAGTTGGAGAACAGGTGGGATCATAAAAATATCAACTGCATTAAATATTGCTCAGGAGTTCTGACCACTTTTCACCCATGCTGATGACTTCCAAGCAAAAGAAACTCACTTTCCCTGCTAGAAGGCTTACTTTTCACTTCTTGATACTCATGGAGTATGCAGAATTTTTATTCATATCTATACATTAAAACCCAGGTACCATATATCTCATAATGTTGCTGGCTGTGAAAACTGGACACTGATCTCATGTCTTAAGTGAAATTTGTACTTAAGTGGAATTACTCTTATTTTTGTTCTAAAAAAAAAATCATAATTTTGTAGGATCAGTATTGTAAGCTCCAAATTTATTGAAAAATCTCTTTATACTTCTATTTAAAAAAAATGTTGTTGTAAAGGTAAAAGCAGAGACCAAATGCTGGTATGTTTGCCATTAATAGTGGCTGTTAAATATAGAGCTCCCTTGAACCTGTACTACTTGATGCTTTGTTTTCCTGAAAGCAACCGTGAACTTTGAATGTAGTATCGTGGGACAGATAAGTGATCGGTTCATCTGTAGGATTTATATGTGGGCGTATATCTGTTGTTCAGCTAGACGCATTAACCGTTTCTGACTCTAATCCAAGGAATCTGGCACGGGAGAAACGGTTTGTTGTCATACAGGGTGCTCTGAGCTGGTAAAGCCCAATTGCACAGGTCTTAAGCAGTGCTGAAGCACTTCGTGTTTTTCAAATGGCTGGCTTTCAAATCAGCGTTTTGCCATTATTATACCACTGCTGGAGTGCAGAACATTTTTTTTTTTGCTAGTTTTAATTATCCTATGAAAAGACTTAGATGTGCCTTGGTTATTTATGATCGTAGAGACTGGCCAGTGATCTTCAGTGGAGGGTAAGGGGGCTCCTTCCCATTCTGTGCCTCTCTGATACTAAATATAAAACGCGCCTGTCTGTTTCAGGATTGTGAGGATGGGAATGCAATGTGCGAATTCACAGCCACATCCGTGCAGAATTACTCTGTCAAGTTGTCAGCGTCTTCACAGCGTGTTGTGCATATTAAACAGGTTGCAGGTCTCCTGTCTCTGTACGTCCCTGGAGTCTCTCGCGGTAGTTGCGTTGTGGCCGTGTAGCCTGAGGGAAGAGACAACTTTTGCAGGTAGTGCGGGTATGTTTTCTTACCACAAATATAATTGAAAGCGACAACGAAGTTTTTCCAGTCTGAAATACCTTGCACAGGTGTACCTCTTTGGGGTTTTTTTTTAGTATCTGAAGTACTACTTCTGTCTAGAAGCCTACTCTTGCTTTGGCGCCCTTAGCATTTGTGTTAAACATTAAATAAGACAGGAAAACTGTAAATCGCTGTATGTGAGACCAGAAGGTGAGCGCTGACACACGGTATACGGGGAATCGGCCGAGCATGTGCGTGGGGGATGTCGAGGCCATGGGAGAGGATGTCATGGCGGTGGGAGCCTCCCTGCCGCTGCTCCCTTTGCGCCTCACAACCAGGATCAGCGCGCGCTGATCGCCACCCTGGCGCGTGACGAGCGACGCACCTGGGCGTAAAATTACGCGTTTCTAGAAGGAGCCTGGCTCCCACCAGCTTCCCAGCG
>NW_010263334.1:0-11767 GCF_000690775.1 Eurypyga helias
CCTCCCCTCCCCTCCCCTCCTCTCCGGGTTCTCTGTTGGGGCTCCATTTATACCCCAGTCAAATCTGACCTGTGCTGATATACAGCCACTGAGCCACCATGAGGGATGTGACAACAGCTGTGTGACAAGAGCTGGAAGTTTTTTGTGAGCTTTTGTCAAGTCTTTGTCGGGGCAGATGCACCTGCTACAAAGTGCAGCAATAAAGAAATCCCTTTGTCTTCTGTATTGTGCACTAGCTACTCATAAAGTCTGCTCAGACTTACTTCTGAGACTGTAAGTACTCCAAGCAACCCCTGTATACATCCATTGAAAAGGATGACATTTGGTTTTATCAAAATATGTGTTAAACTGTGCTCTCCAGAATCAGCCCTGCTGCTCCCTTACTTAGAAAGTCTGGAGAATTTAATTCAATCTCTAGCTTTATTAAATTCTGGTCAAATAGTTGGACAAATTGTTTACAGCTGGTCATAGAAGCCGACCCTTTGACAGAGAGGAATATAAACAGCTTCCGGGGTAATGAAGCATGCGGCACAGAGAGCAGAACCTGACCCTTGATAACTGAGAAGAGGTGAATGAAGACACTCCTTGGAAGAAGCCATTCATATGCTATTCATATAGCATGTATAAAACAAAATCAAGGCAAATTAATATGTGTGTGCTTTTAGAGAGGAAAACAGTTCAGGGGAATGGTAATGGGCTTCAAGGCTTTTCCCCTTATTACACCATTACCAACTGAAATCATTTGCACAAGGGCTTTGTTGTATATCCGTGAGATCAGTGAGCACTGAGCAGAGGAGTATGGTCAACAGGGCTATGAAGCTGGAAGTTTTGGTTCTGTGCCTTTGGAGTCTGCATCTTACTGCACAGCAGTAGGATTTAGGCCACTAAGTCACTTTTGAAAATGGAACTTTAATGCCAAAGTTGGTTTGGCTCTTCTGAGAATTTCATCCAACTTCTTAAAACATTCTCTCTCTCAATCTGGAAGACTTGCAGACAGACCCTTATTGCAGAAATTACTGTAGGTACCACTGCTAGTAAACAGACCAAGAACTCCATGAACATGTAAATACAATATCTACATTCAACACTTCCTATAATGTTTTTGAGCCTCCTGTTCTCATGCGTCTTTATCCAAGGAACAGGAAGGAACTGTTGTGCATAAAATCAGGACAAGGCAGACCACAAACACAGAATTCCTTTCAGGAAGTACTAAAGAAAATGTATGTACACATACATCATTATTTGTCTTCTGTTCATAGTGCAGCAGTGATAAATTTAGATCCATCCCACTTCAGGAGGCTGATAAATCATGTCCTAATGAGACATTCTATTGTAATACCCTGATCTATGCACTTGTTACACAAGGTAGTGCAAACTAGCATAACTTTAATAATTTCAATCTCTTAATATGGGTTGCCGTCTATGTTGTCCTATTGCAGTCCAACATAGAGGTGAAAAGCAATTTCAAGATCACCACCTGCTATCCAAACTGACCTTTTACGGTCATCATTCAGCTGAGGACATGAAGCACTCTTCAGATTTTTCTCACCAGCATTGCCCTGGAACAAACCCAGAAATGTCTTCTACCAACTGAAATTTGCATATTATCTACAAAAGCTGTTTCTAAACTCACATGACATACAGCCATTCAAACAGGTTTTTCCCTACTGAGTGTTTCAAGTAGGAACCAGGTCTTCTGTGTCACAGCTAGAAACCACTGTTGAATGCTTATAGACAGAATTTGAGACCTCATATCAAGTCTCTTCCCTACTTTGTATGTCTTTAGTAATCTACTTTTAAGGAACTCACTTCCCAATATGCAGAACCGGCACCTCACAGGACATTTACCAGTATTTTGAAGCTATAAAGGGCTACAGAACAAAATTCTATTGACCGTATTTTATTTCTCCCTTTGTAATAGACATGGTTTAGTTCAACACTAATTAAAATAATTGCATTTATACCTTTTAATTTATGTTTATGTACCTATTTCAAAATTCAGTGTAATATGCCTATATACAACTATAATACATAAAATCAACGTGTGTGCAAATTTTAGGCACTTATTTGTATAACACTGATTACTTTTATAAAACTGTGTATCATTAAATACTTCAATGGATGCTGTGTCTGCCATTGTGTCATATACACCCAGGGTATAAGGGTAAAAAGGCCCAGTAGCTTCTAGAAGTGGTACTGCCATGAACAATAAAAATGGCTTCTGTCAAGGGGAACCACTCTCCCCATGCTAAGGCAGAGCCTGGAGTCTCCAAAGGAGAGAAGTCAAAGTTGTGAAAAGCAAAATGGACACTTTTCATAGTGGGGTGTAATGAAAGCACATTTTTCCTGACAGATCTTTTAACTGACAGCCTGCATATTCTAGCATTCAAAGGAGATTTTGTGAGAAGGAACAGAAAGCTGAGCTAGTTGTGGAGTGCTTTGGAGGGACACCTATGATGCCTGAAAACAGTGATCAAAGACCAGGAAAAGCTCAAGAATGGTGAGGCCATTGAGGAGAGGAAAGGAATACAGGCATATTTTTGGGTAAGAATCCATCACACTAGCTTAAGTGGTTTTGCAATGCCTCTACAAAGGCTGCAGATACTTACTTCAGTTGTTATATGTCCCCAATGTATTTAAGTCAGAGACACAGAATTGAAACTCTGGAAAGATACTCATTAATTGTTGAAGGGATTTGAGAGATTTTATGCCAAGTTTACCTAGGGTAGCCAGTTCCCAGAATACTATTCCCAAAAAGTTGTACCACCAGTCAGTGCTCAGGAAGCTAGCGCCAGGGCTGTGTTGTCTATGACGTAGTATAAATTCCTGTTGACAGCAGCATTTACTGTAAGCAGTCCCTCCCTTTGGCCACTCTGTTCTCTCACTTCTGCAAGTGTTTAAAGCTGTGAAGTTAATCAGACCAGGGAGTTGGATCCACTTCAAAAGTAATGCAGGGAAAAGAATGATCCAGCCAGATCCACACACTGGTCTGATTCACCTGACAGCCATGCACATATGCCAACAGGAAGAGGAATGTCATAAAGGCGCAGCTTAACTCAAACCAGCTGAAACTGCACAGTTGTAACTGCTCCTAAAATTCATAAATTATTTCATCCTATTGCAGTACCAAGAATGTTTCATTGCTTCACTTATTTGTCATGTTCTTATTTTTCCATGAATCAGTAGGCAAAAATGACTGACCTCTACGTGACTGTGGGCTCTGTGGCTTCATTTGTAGGGATGGTGATCTCACATCTCCCCTTCTTTTCTGCTACAACCAGGGTTTCTCGTACTGTCCCTTGATAACATGAGATGCTACGTTAACCATTTTTGAAATTCAGACTAATTTCTGTAAAGCTGATTTTGTTAAAATGGCATGAAAAAAATAATTTAAAAGAACAAAACAAAACAAAAAGATTTTTGAAAACTTGCTGAATCCACCCCTGGAGAATGTAGTCTGCTGTAGTCACTGTAAGTGTCTGGCAGTGGCCAATCATTGCCACTAATGTTTTTCAGTAGTGCCAGGATTTATTCATCCCATCAGCATGCTCTGTTGCTAATGGCAAAATAATTTCTCTTGGTGAGAGTCTGGACTCCTTAAAAACTCTCACTGAATTCAGTTGTATCAGAGTTCAACTTTTGCACCATTTAAACTTTTCCATAGGTTGAACGTAACATTTGAATGGGTGTGGTGAGGCTAATTTGTTAAGTATGCATAATAAGTTTTCAGATATTCTCAAATGAAAATTTATAATAAACCTGTTGGTGAACCAAACTCTATAAACTTATAAAAAACTACCACAGCTACTTCCAATAAAGATGATGCAACAGAAGACACGGTTGTTTTGTCTTTTGTTTTATGTATATTTCATCTTTGTAGCACCAAAGTATATCACTGAGATAAATATTCTATGGCTTTGACTTGATGAAACATGTGTAGTCCCTGTAGGACTGGCAGAATACTACCACTGCTACTGATGGAAGTATTTTGTCCTTAAATTTCATCTTTTGTGCTCGCTATTAAAAAAAAAGTGAAGCAAGTGTAGATTTTTTTGACCTGGTTAGTCAATCTTGTATTTTGCAGTCATGTGCGATCTTCATATACATGCTTACACTCTTTTGTTAGATGTATTCTACTGAAAAAGAATTTTCCATGTGAATTTCTCCTTTACTTGAAATGCTGAGAAGTATCTTATTGCTGGACTTGAGGAATGGCCACATAACCTATCTCTAATTTTTCCTCTGCCTCTGTTTCCAGTCTGGTGACTCATATGTGCAGCTAACTGGCATTTCTGTCTTGCCTGTCCGCCTGTACCTGTGCATATACCAGAATAACTTTGGAACAGTGCATCTCATGCACTCAAAAATATTCTAAGTGTTCAAACAGGAAATCCTCAAAAAGTACAAGAAGCCAAAACAGAAAAAAAAAAAGGAGGCACTTGCAGGGCACCTCAAGTATCTTTGCAACAGTTTAGCAGTCTAAGAACTGTATGATGGCAACCATAATTAAAATAATGATGGCTTTCTCTTATGCCTTCTGATTTGTAATAGACCTAGTACATTCACAAGGATATGAACATCCTAAATTATTTATTCCCAGGTAATTAATGACAGACAAAGGGGTATTCAGTGGCTGAGGAAGGCTGCGGCAAAGATGCAGTAACATGGAACGGGAAGGAAAAGGACAACTGGCAATCTGGGACAAAGAGGGAAGGAGACATTGGAAGCCCTCAGATTTTCTTATGAGAGGAAAGAGCAAAGGAGCACAGTGGATGTTAAACAGGAAAAATAAGTAGGTGGAGGGTACTGAATGAGATTAACATAACAGTGTCAAGATAGTTGGGAACAGAAATCCTTAGTTGGGGAGATGGTAAGATGGAGGACAAATGAATGACAGATGGGAGAAAGTCTGAAAAAATGAAGTGAATCCTTGAAACAGAGGGAATGAAGGGTTGGTTATCCACGTGGAGCTGGGGAAAGAAAGAAATACTAAGAGCTCAGGTGTGTGCAGAGTCTGGCCTGCAGAACCTATTAACTTCCAACCACTTCTCCATCCCTGAAATACCATACGAGGCATTTCTGGGGAAATCTGCTCAAATTCCAAGGTTGTAAGTGGTTCTTTGGCTTGGAGGAATCATTCTCTGAGATGAAGCCCTACGATTTTTTTATGGATTAAGAACAGACTGAAGCTGGGGAGACATGAGTCGTTGATATTGCTCCACTTTTCATAACCAGCTACATATAAACAGAGTTATCTTCAAACAGGCTGTGCTTATAGTAGAGCAGACATGGCTGCTTTACTTCCTGGTATAGTGTACAATATGTGCTAAATGAAGGAAAACATTTATGTAAGACACAATGAAGCTCTTAAACATTACTTATGCAGAACAAGGAACCAACTGAAACCCGAGAATTCAGTGGTGCATTAGACTCTATTCAGAAAGTTAATTCCTAATAGCTTCAGTTTTATCCTTGTTTTGATATCACTATTCTATTGCAAATATTTAATCCTCAACATTTAGTTCTTGCAGAGGCAAAATTCCCAGTGAAATCAATGGGACTTTACTTAGCTGTTCAGTCAGGTTTGCCCCCTGCAGACACATAAGTACTTAAGGTCTGCCTTCTCCTTGACACAATTGCCAATAAACTGTTCACCTTCTCCAGTGTTTGGGATGACTTTATTCTGCCGTGTACCCTCCATCAAGACAGCCTTATGATGGGAACAGCACTAAAATTTATTACTATTTCTTCATTACCAGAGCCTGGCCTGGAGCACTCCCTGTCACAACACAGCAGTTGAGCCATGAAATTTCCTCCTCACCAACTGCCCAGCTTCATTCAGCCCTCTTTAACATCCTATGCTTGCTTAGTTATTTCTCAGTTCCTCCCTGAAAATTCTTCCATATAATTGGGTTATGATACTGAGGTGCTAAAAGAATAAGGTAAAATTGATGGTGGGAAATGACAGTGAGGAAGAGGAAAATGAAGTACATAGGGTAAGTAGGAACGGGATAAACTTAGCTACCAGAATGAGGTGAGGGTGGGTGAATGAAGCAGGGGGAAACTGAAAGCCTACAAAAAGTTTGGGAGATTGGAGAGTAGCATGTGCTAACCAGCCCTTTTAATGCCCTTTTCCTTCTGTTTTCTTATTCTTATTCTTCCCTGGTCAACCCTGATCCCTCCCTTTCCCCACCTTCAGTCCTTTCCCTAAACATCCCACAGTAAGTTTTGCACATTCTCACAATCCCCTTAAACTAGCCCACAATCATTTTCATACAATTCTCTCCCAGGTGCACACCACAAGTCCCACACCCCTTTAGGAACACACCTCTTTCGTTCATGTTACATTTCAGGGGAAAGTTTTTGCCCTTGATCACGTTGGTGGGTTTTACCCCAGGAGCAATGATCGGGTCAATCCCCTTGGATGGTCTCAGCAATAGGCGGTTTGGTTTCATTTTCATTGATAAGCTTGCTGGGGTTCCTTTGCCTGTTACTGCTCCCCTGACCAGCACTGGGTCTTTGTGTTCACCATGATTAGCTTTTGTTCCATTAACAGTACAGAGAAGTGCATCTCAGACAGTCAAGGTGTAGAGCAGCTGCTTCACAGGAAGAGACTCGAGAGGTGGAAGCTCTTCAAATGAGGAGGAAGAAGGGGATAAAATCAAGGTTTACAAAATACTGAAGACCATGGATAAGATAAACACAGAACTGTTTTTCAACAAATCTACATTACCAGGACTAGAGAGGATTCAATAAAACTAGTAGGAGATCAGTTTAAAACTGATTAAGAAAGGCATCTTTATGCAGTGGGCAGAGAACCTCCAGAGTTTGCAGCCACGGAGGGCTGTGGAGGCAACCAGCACCAGCAGGTTCAAATTGGGGTTAGACAAATTCAGAAAGAACAGCCCCTAAAGCAACACTAGAAGGACTTTGCAGGCATGTACCTTATGACATCACTAAGACAAAGATGGGTTTGGGAGGAGAGTATAAAATACAGCAGCCAGGCCTGCATTGCTCTCCTTAAACACCATTTTGGTTTGCTGCTCTTGGAGATGCACTAACGGGTTACATAGGCTTTTGGTCTAACCAAGTAGGGTGTTTCTTACGTTCCTATACTTGGAGAGGAAGTCTCCCAGACTGATAAAACTCCTCTAAGTTTTATGACTGGAAAACAAATATTTTGGGAATGACAACTTAAATCCTGAGGCTCTTGCCTTGATCTTGAAAAGAACTGCTTAACTCTCAAGGCTCTGTAGCGACCCACTGGCTTCAGTTTATTTCTGTGGAATTAACTAAATAAATCTTCACCAGACTGGGAACAGAATTACCTTTTCATTGTCCTATAATGATACAGATTTTCCTCTCACAGTGCTAAGTTGCTGTTGAATTATCATGTTTTAATTTTGTCAAGGAATATTTTGCATAGTAGGCATGGTCCCATTCAGTGAAACAAAATGTTCAGAATAAACTAACTGAAGACCTAACCTATACCGACATACGTGTAATAAGAAAGTTACAAATACTTTACATGTTAAATGTTATTTATTTACGTTTCCACAACTGTGATGCTACATATTACACAGTGTGATCTTGATGAATTTTCATTTGACTTCTGCTCTCAAGAAAAACCTGTCTGCAGCTTTGTGAAGGAAATTTGAACTCAAAGGGCTAAAATCCTGTTAGTAAAACAAACATGCTAGTCTTAAGCTGCCAAATGGTGGTCAAGCCGCAATCTAGCCTATGCTTCCCTGAGCTGCTTTAGTACTCGGGCAAGCAGTACTGTCTCTTAAATGAGTTTTTCAGTTTTGCAATATTCATGCTTCACGAGGAAAGATGTATGTCTGTTCTTAGGTAATAAGTCAACTGACTGAAGGTTTTGCTCTGGATTTAATTGTTTACATCATAAAAATAATTTGGTTTTCCCTTGGCTTTGGGTCCAACAGCAACTGCAGGCACAAGATCACCCTTTTAGAACCCACTGTAGGTTGTAGATGCCTTCTAAGACAAGCCACCACAAACCAGAAATAAAATTCTGATCTTCTGTAACTTACACCACAAAGCAAATGTTCAGTTATAGGGAAAAGTGGATAGGTCATACATGACCTTGTGCTCCATACAAATCCAAGAACAAAGTTCCTGAAACCCCTAAACTGGGCTTCAACAATAGCTGTGGAAAACCATAGTCAGAGAAAGCTAGGAGAGGTTTCCTTCCTTCAGCTTCTTTCTGGTGAATAAAATTAATCTGCTAGATCATAAAACCAGAAACAATCCTCACTGTTTTTCTACATGGATTGCCTTAGGAATCGAATTGTAAGCCTGAATCTCCTGTACTTTTGGATGTTTTGGGTTTGTTTGGGTTTTGTTTGTTTGTTTGGATGTTTCATTTGTTTGGTTGGTTTATTTGTTGTTTGTTTGTTTTTCAGTGAGGTGGTCTTCTGTTTTGGATGAAGCGCCCTCAATCTGTAACTCTTCTTGGGAAGAAAGAGATTCCCTGTCTTCTTTCACATGACTTGCTAGGATCCTTGCCTTATTAAATGTTCTCTATAAAGGCTTTCCTTCTCTTTCCTTCATTTCGTCTTTCTCTTTTCTCTCTTTTATCCTTTCCTTTTCCTTTTGCTTTCCTACTTCTCTTCCATTCCCATCCCCTCCCCTTCCCTCCTTAAAAGGGTATCTAAATGTTTTTACTTATCTCTTTGTTTGTTTTTCTCTCCTTGATTTTGACTACGGAAATTTACATCCTACAGGGTCTGAAAGAAGTAGCAGTGATACCTGGACAGTTAGTGAAAGGAATACATCACAAATGGATGAAATCCAAAGAAGGAAGGAAGGGAAGAGATTTAAATTGAGGCATATACACTCATTGTCCTTTGTTCAGTTAGTGGTTAGTTTGGAGTTTTTTGGCTTTTTTTTAAGGAGTATCTTTATTAAAAAACAACCTCTTTTCAAGTAAGCAATGACATAAGCTTAATTAAAAAATCAGAAGAAAAGAACAAAACTACAGTTTGTTTCTACAAAAAAAAAAAGTAAAAATAGGTTTCAATTTTCTAAATCTCTCAGTTCCATTTTGTCCTTATAAAGAATGGGTAAGAGGTATAAGTTTTATTTTTAGAGTAATAGCAGGCTGCCATAAGAAAAGATTAGTTGGCCTGAACATTCCTGGCCGGGAAATACTGTATTTTTCTACTAGGTTATGAAATTAGCTGTGTCGAGGGTAGTATGCCAGAAACGATTGTATTTGGATTTGTTGCCCTGATAGGAAGCAAATTTTTGTGTGTTTGTTTTCACTCTTTTTCCACAGGGAAATCCCCTGGGCTTTGCTTTCCCCTTGCCAAGAGGAAGAACCAGAATATCTGTTTCCATTTGCCAACTGGAAACTCCTTTGTTATGTTCCATCCCTTAAAGGAAGAAATAATAATGCTGCCCTGGACTTTGCTAAAGAAGGAAAAACACCTGCTAAGAGAATTTTTTTTTTAACAGATTGTTTAAAACAGAGCATTAACAGGGTATCTGAGAATTATGTTGCCCATAGATCTTTGTATAAAATTTCAGAGAACTGTAACTATGTAATTTAATCATCTCACTAAAGAGACATGGACCAATTGCGCAGACTTTAGATATATAAAAGGTATGTATATACCCTCGCTGTCATGCTTAATGCCATGCAAAACGGGGATCTCTTTACGCTTCTCCTGCTTGAATGGATCAGTTACACAGCAGTAGAAGGGAGTCTGTAGTTGTTTTAATCCCGATTTCAAATGAGGATATTCAAACTGCAAAACCTCAGAAAGATGCAAGGAAAACATAGGATCAAGTGAAATCCTCCAAAGTGCCTTGATTTTCATTTTTAAATGTATGAGATGTCAAGTTAGAGGTGACTGTTCAGCAGTAAAGGGTTGCAGCTCAAATAGCTTCCTCATCTACCCCTGTGCACAAAGGCTGAAGGTAGGTAGGTTTGCACATAGTGAGAGGAAAAACAGCTGGAGAAGAAATGAACAATGTAGGTGAGAAATGACACTGAATGACATCCATGGGAACCCAGGTAGGTTAGGCATGAAGGGCCAGGCAGTCCATGCTGGGAAAACAGAACCTGTGATGTTTTCACATGGAAAAAGTAGCTAGTGAGCAATTGAAGGCCAAACAGCTGCACAAGAAACAGGTAACAGAATTCAAGGATCATTAACCATACTATCTGCATAAGAAAAAAGCCCTGTCCTTGTTACAAAATCAACACAGATCTTCTAATGCATCATTTCCTAAAGGTCTGAGTCTTCTGTTCAAGACTTTATGCTGCAGTAATAATATTAAAAAAAAAAAAATCCCACAAAAAACAAACATTCAGATTTACAGCCTTCTTATTAAGACTATAATTCAAATAAATTAAGAATTATAGGATTGTGACTACTCTTGTTACGTATGATGCACTACCATTCTGAGGTGCACAAATTAGTCTCCTGACTATTTCAGAATAGAATACTCTGAAAAGAATATTTTAGAATAGAATATTCTGAAAAGAATATTCTGCTTTTCTCTTTTGAAATATTTGTTGGTTAGATTAAAATTTTTATACTCATGCTACTGTAGCTGTACTGGCTACAGCAAAACAAGCCTAGGATGACAACTTTTGAATCAATAGCAAAGAAGGAGAATATTAGAACGAGAAACTGAAGGGCTGAAATGCTACTTCTCACCATGGAAAGGGTATTTCTGAGTAGTCTGTCAATGGGCTCACCTTTCCATTGACTTCCATGGAGTATCAACCCCATCCTCACCATCTGAGAGCTGAAAATGCAGTTTGGGAAACCAGGCAATAGGTTTTCTGCGCACCTGTTTACCAAATTAAAAGATACTTTAAAAATACATGTTTTCATCATCAGGAAAACTATTTACTTAATAATTTGGGGGAAAACGGCTTCTGAACTACAACAGAAAATTTTCTCAGCCCTCTTTTCAATTTCTACAGTATGGTTGGTTGTGATTATGTGTTGAAACAAATGTTTGAATTGATTATATGGTTTATTCTGCTTAAGTCCTCAGTTAATGAACTACAGAAACAAGTCAGCATGCACAAACAAAGGATGAAAACAGGAATGTCCAGTGTTTCACTGAACATCATATGGCTCCTTTTCATAAGGCTTCCATCTGTGCATGTGTTAGGCTTTTGCTGCAACATAAGCAACATACATCATGATACGTGTTGGTCAGATTTGAATGTGTTAAACACAAAGGGTTGAGGTTGTATATATACAGCATAGCTGAATGAAAGATGAATTTCTTTTTTTTTTTGTAAGTCAGAAAATGTTAAAATCAGAAGCTGCACTTTTTCAGGAAAAAGCTCTATGTGCCTTCAACTGGAAATTTCCTTGGCCAAGCAACACAGAATTCACATCTTGGGGTTAGCTTTGCTTTTATGCGGTTGAATCCTGTATGTCCTCTCATTTTGTGTAACACTGAATTCAGAACCACAACTCCCACCTGCGCAGAGCACACCAGCAAACACGGGGAGCGACCTCCCTGCTACCCACACCTGGGGAAGCTGGCCTGGGATGCAGGGACATCCAACGCACCCGCAGAATTTATTTTTTACCATGAGGATGGTGAAGCACTGAAAAAGGTTGCCCAGAGAGGTGTTAGATGCCTCATCCCAGGGAATATTCACTATCAGACTGGATGGGGCTCTGAGGAACCTGATCTAGTTGAACATGCTCATTGCAGGGGAGGTTTGACTAGATGACCTCTATCCACAGATAGAGGACGGGCAACAGATGTC
>NW_010263335.1:0-1868 GCF_000690775.1 Eurypyga helias
TATTAATAACATTAAATATTAGAATAATATTTGTATAATACAGTTTGTACAAACTATACCACTTTTGGCAGATGTGCACATCCTCACTAAACAGCTTGTGATTAAAAAAGTAGAAATAATTAGGCCTGCATAATACTGCACTAGTTTAAGTCCAAGGGAAAAAAAATCATTAGGATTGGAAACACTGAGGATAAAAGCAGGTACAGAGAACCTCATCTGCATAGAATCATAGAAAGACACATGTCAGAAGGGACCTCTAAGGTCTCCTGGTCCAGCTTTTTGCCCTAACAGGCCAGTCACATCCCTCACAGCGCTCTTCAGTCAAATCCTGAACACCTCTAAGGATGGAGATCTCACAGCCTCTCTCAGCCCAGTCCTGATGCTTGTGAAGAACTTTTTCATAAGATTATAGAAAAGTCCACGTTAGACGGGACCTCTGGAGACCATCTGGTCCAACATTCGAATGAAAGCAGAGACTTAAGATGATGCCACCCAGGGCCTCATCGAGGCAAGCCTTGAGTATTTCCAGTGAGTGAGATTCCACCACTTCTCTAGTCAACCTACTCCGGAACTTAATTGTTCTGAGAGTGAAGATTTTATTTTATGCTTGTGCCCACTACCTCTTGCCCTGCCACTGTGCATCCTTGAGAAGAAGGTACCTTTGCCCACGCTATAACCACCTTTTAGGAAAACTGGGATAAGATCCTCCTAAGCCTTCTCTTCCTGAGGCTGAATGAACCCAAATCCTTCGCATTTTTTCCACGTCAAGTTCTCCAACCCCCTAATCATCCTGGTGGTCCTTCACTAGACCCACTCCATTTTTTTAATGTCTCTCTTGAACCAAGGGGACTACAACTGGACCAGCGGGATTTCTTCCATTGAAATCTGTGCTTGCTGCCTCTCACTCCTTCCCTGTGCACTGGCTCCTTCTCGCCAAGTCCCTGGTAGCCAGTCGGATCATCTTCACCCTCTTTTCTGCAGGCTGAGCAAACTCAGCTTTTCCACTTCCCCTAGAGACCACGAGCTCCAGCCCATGACCACCTTAACAACCCTCTGCAGGACCTGCTTTATCACTATCTCTGAGACTGGAGTTATTTTAATTCTAAATAACACAAGAAATAGAAATCCACTTCTTCCCTCAACCTTAGACTACAGTCAAAGATAACAATTTTCTTATTAACGTCATCTGTCGGCCAATCAAACCTGGCATTTTGGTGAAGAGCCTGACCTTCAAAATGCCTCAGTGCATTTAACAGTGGGACTCGGGAGCTCTGAACTCGGGACTTCTCCCTAATGAAACTGCCAGGACGTTGTCCAAAATAATCACATCTCATCCCCGCCAGAAGCAAAATGGAACACATATTATCACACGATCTTGAAAGGAAAAACACGAGCATCAGAGCCTCGGGCACTCATAAATCATCACACCTTCCACTGCAAGCAGAGATCGCTTGTCTTTGACCCTGCAATCTCTAATACACGATATGATGTACCTTTGGAGATGCCATTTTATCCTCCAGTTAGAGATGCTGAACACAGCATCGGCAAGTGCAACTCGGGGAACAGATCCCGGGCGCAGTGGCAGACAAAAACAACAAAACATCCAGCATCCTCACCAGGGAGGGTACCGAGAGGAGACCAAGGGTGGCTTTTGGCACCACCGAAACCCGCGGTGGGCACTGCAGGTGGGCCGGGTGGAGATGGAGGGCAGAGGCCCACAGCAGCAGGGCAGGCGGGGGTGAGGAAGAGGGAAAAGCACAACCACATCTCCGAGGAGGCGATGCGGTCCCACAAGCGAGACGCTGGTGTGCATCCCGAGAGCAGGAGGTGGGCTGGAGGGAGGGATGAGAAGATTCCCGCGGGGCGCA
>NW_010263336.1:0-3355 GCF_000690775.1 Eurypyga helias
CAGTTCCCTCAATGCCCTTGGGTGGTCACATTTGGGGGTGGGGGGGGGAAAGGCAATTTTTTGGATGAAAAGAAGAGATGCCATCATTATGTAAATTCTTGGTCTTTATTCCATTTTAATTCTTTGGATGAAATTAATGCAATGCATATCCTGGAGCATAATGGTTATTCAGACTGCTGTCATGAAGTTATGAGTGAACCTATGGGGAAAAGCCTAGGCAATTATTTGGAATATGGTTCCCATCCCTTTATGTCTTGAACTACATATTCTTCAGTTTGTTTACTGGGAAGCTGCTGTCATCTCCATCTTAGGACATCTATCCAATTTTAAGTATTTATCAAAAAAAGTCCCTGTTTCTAGCAGATACTGAAAATAACTGTAAAGTTAGGTGATAAAGTGTACTTTTTAAGAACCAGAAAACTACAGTCAATTGTTAAAAAAAAAAAAAAAGGAGAAATACTGCTGTTCCATATTTACTGCATTCTCCCTGATGACTTCCACATCAAATTTACTCACTTCACCAATCAGAACATGATTTTACTAACTGTTAGCACTGCAGACACAGTCCTGAAAGCAGATTTCTTTCTGGTTTTACACATTATCCCAGTGAACACAGAATTACAACATCTTAGCTATCAATTTCACTGCTGCTTCAGAAGATGAAGAACTGGACTACAGATTCCTGTTCTGCAAACACCTATGCTATATAGCAATGAAGCTGTTTTTAAAACAAAGTGACAACAAAAACCTTTCACTTAAAAGATGCGAAGGATTCCCCTCACACAAGGCCAGTATTTCCTCTCATTTTTCTTTTACTGGCAATAGTATATACCCCTCATTTTCTAGTAGTGTCACTTAGATCCCAGAAAAGGCCCCAGAAAGCAGAATGGAAAAATATAATTGTGGCAGCCACCTTGCTTGCAATGGCCAGCCTTTTGAGTATGAATAAATTACTTATTCTGAAAGGGCCAATTGCATCAGACCCAAGGCCCAAAGTTTAAGAGGGTTTTCAGTAATTTTTTTTTTGTTTTTCCAGGGGGGACCATTTCAAGTCTGAGGCAAGTATTTGCCTATCTGCAGATTTAAGTGTTATCTAGATGTGGCACTGAACAGAGAAATCACCTAGAACTTTCTGAATGTTCTGAGGTGCAATGTCAAATGCTGCGCCTCCTACTACTTTAGGAGAAGAAACAGAACATAGAGATAGATTGATGCCATGACTAGGACCAAACTCTTTCAGCAGAGCCAGAGAAGTTCGTGCTGTAACTTCTTACTATGTGTCTTAGTTTTGAGCCATAACATCTATAAACACAGGACTGATATGTGTTCAGAATCACTGTGAAAAGCAATAAAAGGCTCAGGTGAACACAACTGATCTCACCAGTACAAATCTCTTGCAGTGTCTGGTGATGAATACTCAAGAGCAAGAGTATACCTTCTTGAAACCTAAGTTTTCTTTTACTCTCTTGTTGCCCTTCCCCTGTCCACCATGAGGCTGTTCTAAATTTTCCTAGGTTCTGACAATTACTGCTGCATTAAAATTGGAAGCAGAAACACAAAACACAACATAATTTACAATCTGCACAGAGTCAGCAAAGGCAACTCATGAGCAGTTATGATTAAACCTGTGTCTGCGCTCCCCTAAGGAAAATGACAGCCGCAGAAGTTGTGCAGGAGTCAGACAAAATCATGACTATCTGAGAAGTTACTTTGCACAACAGCATGTTTTTCCTAATCCATCTCTGTAATAAATTTGGTATCTTGTTTGAAAAGTAGTTATAATGCTAAAGAATATTTTTTTCAGCAGCTTTATTTTACATTAATAACACTTTCACTGTGATGAGGTTAAAGCACCAGGTGCATTCATGGGATGATCTGTCCTGTTAATTGTGTTTTCCATTCCCTTCCCAGTTTTCCCTTGGTGAAAACTCTGCCTTGTCACACTATTTACGAGAGTTCGCATGTAAGTGACATTCCTATAAAAGATGAGAATGAAAATTAATATGAAGAGTATGCCTTTATCATTGCAATTAATTCCCCAATCGGACTCCTATCACATGGATTCCATTCTAAATTTTCAGGCAATCAGACACTAATCCCGCCGCTGCCAAGCACTGAAAGCAGAGTCGAAAGAGCAAGGCCCTCAAGGCAGGCTGCTGCCTTGGGTTTTTTTCCCTGCCTGCTGTTTGGTGCCATGAATGAGCTAATCTGAGAACCGCTGATCTACAGCAGTGGTCCAAAATGCTGCCACATAAAATAATATCACTGGCCTCTGGGGCAGCATCTTTTTAATTTTGGTTTTGTGGTAAGAGCTGCAGCCCTTGAACTTGTGCCTCTAAGCTTTTCCTACATCACTGGCTTAGATTCTGTTGTAACACAGACATAAATGATGTAGAGCTCCACTGAAGCAAGCTCTGGTGAAAAACTGGGGCTATCAGACTTGCCACAGGCATCCCATTTTAGAGTCCAGTCATTCTGCCAGCTCCTTTACGTAAAAGATCTTTCAGCCCATTGCACAGTTTAAGCTTTAGTCTGGAGTAAGCGTTAAGGGACCTCTCAAAAACTGTGGGATTTCTGACCTGTTGGCTGAAGGACGTATTCTCTCTCAGTTCTGAAGCACCCTCTCACTCCGTGTTAGTTCTCAAAAACTCTCCCAAACAGCAAGAGCAGGCGAGTGTTAATAGGACAGGAGTTACAGCTGCTCTGGAGCAAACAGCACTGGCTTTCCTGTACCTTCCTGCCCTCCACCTCCCCTGCTCTGGTGCAGCGTGCTCTGGTAATCCCGTTAGCGCCAGCTCTCGCCCTGTCTGCTGTTGAACGCCTTGTGCTTTACTCTTCTTCAGCACCTGCTCCACGCATCTCTTCTGACTGTTAATTTTTACAGCATAAATGTACTGGTACAGTCAACTTGAAGCTGTAGCAATGGTGGAGAAGTTTATACCAAAGGGTGTATACCTCTTCCGTCTTTGCTGTGCACTGAACAAACACATCAGAGTTACCTGCCGAGGTCATTTCAGCGTGCTGTATCCATTCTTGTAGGTTTTGGTTTCATGATTTGCCATTGGTGATTGCTTTCAGACCAATTCTTATTAACAGAAGATTCTTGGTGTGTAGGATTCCTGTTGTCAGATTCATTTTTAGAAAAAAGTATTGCTACTACATGAAAATTCCCTTCCTTTTTTATCAGGCCCACCATGTGACTGTATATTTGGGAAAATTTTTACAACCTCTGTGGGCAGGGTATGGTCCTAACTCAAATATTGTTGAATATGGTGTAAATTTACAATGTTGTGTAAATGATATCTAATAACAACAACATGTGTGGCATTGGGTAACTAGTTTAGGTGTTTTGAGA
>NW_010263337.1:0-6028 GCF_000690775.1 Eurypyga helias
GGACGCGGGAACTCGGGCGTGAGACGCCCTGCTTTGGGGCGGCTGGACACGCGTGCTCAGTGTCCCGGCTGCGGTGGGGTCCGTAGATGCCCGTGAGCGCTGCACTCGCGGGGCTGTTTACGGCATGGGCGCTCGTGATGGCGCCGAGAGCACGAAGTGCACTGGCTGACTTCCTGGTGCCCGCCCCCCCCCGAACACGTTGTCAGAGTCTTACTGTGAAGCAGATACGTATGCAATTAAGCGCGTACGGAAAGTGATGGCTTTTGATCGGGTTTGGAATCATCTGCTTGAGGGCACCTGTCTCCAGTGAGACCTTGCTGTATCCAAAATGGGCTGGGATATCGAAACTGCTCCAGGAAAAGCAAACGAGAATTCGGCACGGCAGAGCTGGACAGCCAAGGGACGGGTGTTTCCGGATGGCCCGGCTGCGCAAAAAGGTGGAGAAACGTACGGTCGTGAAGAAACCCTGTCCCTGCCGTAGCTGTCCGTGTGAAAGGAGGTTGTGCGAGATGGCACCTCGGAGAGGCCCCTTTCTCTCCGCTGGTGCCAAGGGGGATGTAATCTTCCGGCTTGGCTGCGGAGCCACCTTCAAGACGGATGAGCCGACTCCCAGCCTCCTTGTTTGCAGTTTTGTCCCTTAATCTCTTGCTGCCGTCCCGTTTCCAGACGCCGTTCGTGTTCCCACGTGTCCCGGAACGTGTAATCCACGTGTTTTCAGGTAGAGGAGGGGCTGCAGGAACATACCGGTGTCTGACGGGGAGCAGCTGGAGGAGACTATGGCTGTGTGACACTGGTGCAAAGTACAGGCTGGGATATTTTAGGAAGTAACAGATAAGCTGCTCATGGTCTCGGTGTTTTGAGGCGTTTTCGTTGATCATTAAGTCATTAGGGCACTGATGTCTCTGAAGGGTGGGAATACGCTTAGGGAAATTCTCCAGCTCTCTTTCTGCGGACTCAGCTTTCCTTCTGCTCACACACACTTCATCAGGTGGCGCTTATTTCCTGCAGAACCCGAACAGCCTTGTGAAGTAGCTCTCCAAAATACTATCCCTTGGCTTATTTTTTTTTCCTTCCCCCACTACAAACTACATGGTCAACTCGGTTTACAGGTGTCAGACTTCACTCTTACTGGAAAGAAAGGAAAAAAAATCTCACTCGTACTTTGTAATTTTTATTAATGGTCTGTTAAACCCAGGCAAGTTTATAAAGAAACAAGAAATGAAAACATCGTTTTATCTTCAGGCTGTAAAGTTTCTGCATCGGTGGTAGCCGATGAGTCCTGTCTCCAGGGGGTCAGTAAATGCTTTGCTTTACAAGGAGAGCCCAGGGAAATTGGGTGGATGGTGTAAAACCAGCAGTTTACATAGCTCTCGGGCACTGTAAATAACACTCCAGAGCTGGGTACTCGGGGATGAAGCAGAGCTGGCTCTCAGCTTCTGTGACCTAAGAGAAGCTTTAAATGGCCCTCTCCCTGTCACTGCTTTTCCTTTCAAATTCCGTTTGGTTCAGAAAGTCACCCACCTGGTTCCCCTCCTGCCAAGCGGAACGCCCCGCTGTACCGGAACCCCAGAGCCGCTTTCCGCTTGACCTTTCTTTTCGCTTTTTTTAAGCGAAAGTGCTTTTGTCTGTGGTATCCTGAAACAGAGCAACGCGTACCCACGCACCGTTAAGTTTGTTGCTGACCGTCTCTCAACAGTGGAATGCATCCCTGATTCCTTCTGAAGCGTCCCGTGACCCTGCAGCCAGCACATCATACACACGCAGCGGCGTTTAACCACCTAAGCCGGTACGTTTTTTTATAACCCTGACCTCGAAGTGCCGAGGAAAGCGCGTGCCAACGAAATCAGAAGACATTAGAGACGTGTCTCCGACCGCAGTGCTGACACACCCTGGTCAGCTGATAACGTATCGCATGCACAAACGCCGACACTGCCACGTGGGATCTTGAGGATCGCCCTCGTTCAGGCCAGAGGTGCTTTCCGTCAAAACTGCCGGCTTTGTCCGTCTCTCTGAACTTGGAAGCAGGCCTTAACCTGTGCACTAGGCCAGAAACCCGGAGCAGGAAGGAAATAAACTGAAAAGACAAGTGGCACTGCAGGTTAGATTAAGCCAAAATTGCTCGGGAAGCGTGGTATCTTGACCGCTGCAGTGGTTGAACTGCTGCGTTAGGAACTGGAGAGCGGTACCGCGCCCCTGTGCTGTCGCTCCTTGGAGCGGTGGTTCTGTGGGACCAGGCTCCTCCCCGAGCCGAGAATGCTGAGTTAAAATCAGTCATTTCAGTTCTGGCTTGGTTCACCAAGTAAAACGACAGAAAAAGCTGGAGAAGACCTTTTTATAGGGCGTTTCTTGGGAAGGCCAGAGGGACGGAAAGGCCGGGTGGCCAGCTGGTCCCAGTTCCTTGTACGGCCGGCTGCGCGCCAGCGCAAGGTCCTCCTGCGTGCACGGCAGGACCCGGCACAGCCGCTGCCCCAGGGCTGGGCTGCGGTGGGACATCCGCTTCCTGCGTGCCGCTGCGGCTAAGGAAACGCTGGCGGATGAACCTGGCGGCTCCTGGGACTGAAAAGGGACAGGCTTCCCCGAAACACCTGGAATTAGCCAGCCTTGGCTTAACGCAGGATCGCCTTGCGTCTGTGCTTTGGTACGGCTGTGCCCCACCGTGACACGGTTGGGCTGCGTTATCCTCTCGGTGTGCCCGAGTCGAGGGCTGTTCAACACAAACTTAGCACAGCTGATCCCCCGTTCCCCCCACCCCCCAGGGAAGTTGCGGTTGGGATGAAACTGCGTTACGTCAGGTTTTTGACCAGTTCTGTTTGAATACAAAATACTGACACAGCTGCTGTGCTGCGGGAGGAAGTTGTACCAATGGCCGAGGGGGTGGCAGGACACGCTCGTCAGCCGTAGAGCGCCCGGCGTTATTTCTAGGGAGAGTCTGAGGCAAACGTCTTGAACCCAAGTAACGTTTTACCACGGCTTTTCCCAAAACGATCTGCTGATGGCCCTCTTCCTAAGTCAATTCTGCTGTCCGCCCACCTCCCCCTTCCACTCACGGCCTCGGGGACTGAGTGGAGAGGGGCGCTACGCGCGTCTCATCTTCTCTGAGGGTGTGCCGCTCCCTTGCCTCCGCAAGGATTGTTTGAGAAATGAGCCTCCAGCACAACAGAGGGCAGTTATTTCTACTTCACAGATGAGGAAACGAGGCTGCGATCATTTAAGGGAATTGGGTTCTTGGAAACCGCATTTGAGGTTGTAAGGAGTCATCGTAGGATCCCGTGGCACAGCAAGGATCTGAAGGAAGGTCGCGTGGTTACTTGTGTTAGCGTACTGAGCCCGGTCATCCGGCTCCTACCCTGCTCCATTCGTAAAAATACTACGAAAGGCACTTCAGCCAGTCAAAAGTTTTAAGAAAAATAATTTCTTCGGGGTTAATGCCCAGTTGCCAATTAGAAAAAAGTAAATGAATGAGCTTCATGAGCTCAGCGTCTTCTGTCACAGGGCAAACCTCCCTCCGTGCAACACTGGGCGGGGTTAACTCGCTTCAGTGACCAACGAAGCCGCTGCTCTGCCTTAGCCACCCGGTCCCCTCGGATGGGAGAGAGGCGAGGTGGCCCGGGGGCAACTCCTCTCCCCTACAACAGGCACGGAAGGTAAAGTGGGACGGGCCCCTCGCAGCACTGACCGAAGAACCCACCACCATGTATTTGGACAAGGTGTCCTTACTGCCACGTGGTAAATAATGCGAATGTCACTCACTATTTACTTGTAAGACCCATTTTATCACTTCAAAACCATCTTCTTTCTCCATTTTTCTTAAGATGATCTGTGTAGGGACAGACAGTAAGATGGGAATAAACAAACTGACCTCAGTGGAACTTCCCTTCCCTTGAGATTTTGTTTGGGTTTCTTTTTCGTGGTAACAAGCAACCAGACAGTTTTCTGAGTACTGAACCACACAGCGCAATAACTCACGCCCAGACAGATACTGGGAATGCTTCCTGGCCCGTTGGGGTGCCAGGGAACGTGCTTTGGGAAAGGAAGACGGGCTGAGAGAGTTGGGCTTGTTCAGCCTGGAGAAGAGAAGGCTCCAGGGAGACCTTATTGCACCTTCCAGTACCTGAAGGGGCTACAAGGGAGCTGGGGGGGACTTTTTACAAGGGCCTGTAGTGACAGGACAAGGGGTAACGGGTTTAAATTGAAAGTGGGGAGGTTTAGATTAGATATCAGGAAGAAATTCTTCATGGAGAGGGTGGTGAGGCACTAGAACAGGTTGCCCAGCGCAGCTCTTCATGGCTTATGTATTTACACTCCAAATAAACACCAAGTGAGACATCTCCTCCTGCCACTCAGAAGTTTCTCATCCCAAAGAACATGTATTACTTCTTTATCACATGTTCAGAAAAGCAAGTTTGTACCTTCACCGGACGATAAACCAGGCATGTAGCAGCCCGCTGTGGCATACCAGTTTGGTGATAAAAGTATGCTATGAAAGTTTTAGCAGCAAACAGGTCACGGTCCCATAAAATCCAAATGCAGGTTGGTTGAAAACACAAAGAGAAAAACCCTTCCGACAGACAGACAGACGGACAGGATAACAGTAGCTTAGTTTGCTTGACCTTAAGTGGGAAAGGGTAGTTACTGCATTAGATTTTTGTTGTGAAACTGTGACTGTTGGCAGTGAACTCTCACACCTGTGCTGGAGCCAGCTTCACAAAACCTAGACGTTAGTGGACTTCGCACATTTCCTAAACTGATGGACCCCAGGTCTTTCTTCCCAAACCTCTGCGCATTCTGACCAGGGATAAGTTCTCCAAAGGAGAAGTATTTCCAGGAGGGAAGAGGACGTGCTCTTCAGCTTGCTGGTCGACAGACCTCAGTTTCGGAATGCTCCCACTCTGCTTGCTTTGCTAATGAAGTTTTTCAGGAGGTCGTGGTCCATTTCTGCAAAGCCTTGAGTTTGCGTAACAACAGTTAAATGGTTTATGCAAAATCTGAAGCAAAATTCTTCCAGGTCCTAGGAACAAATCAAGGTAATTCAGAATATGAATGATTGATGGCAAAACTATTACAATTATTTTGCTGTTTCAGATCTGACATTGAATTAGCAGAGCAAATACCGGGTTGTTTGCATTGCCAGTCCCTTTTCTGGTCAGTTGGACTGGATCACAAATGATAGGATGAAATTTGCTCATACAGCATATTCAATAAACCCCCTCCGAGAAAACAGGAGTAGCCACCTCAGTCGATTCTAGACCTCCACTGCATACTAAGCTCATTAGAAAAGTTATTAATAAGTGAAACCATCAACCTTCCCGCCATACAGCTAACTAGGGCGTCAGTGACTCCTTCCTTTTCCTCCCTGCACTGAATTCAGGAGCAGCCCAGTCAAACCCAGTGGGTACCCTGGTCCAGACTGTGATGTAACATCTGATGGTGCTCGCTGAACACAGACTGGGTGTTGGGATGCATGGGACTTTTGTGGCGAACCTAGGAATTGTGTGTCCCTACCTAGGAATTGGGATTCCTAGGTAGCAAAACCAGTTCTGTCTTGTCCCAATCTGTAACAGGGTGTTCAGAGATTCAGCACAGGAGAGGTACGAGCCATTAAGCCACACGACCCTGATTTCACACAGTCGGTTTTGCCCACTCCAACCCTTCACAACAGTGGCAATCCTTCTCCCCATGCACGGAGTCAGCACCACTGGTTCCCATGCAACAACTTGCTGTTGAGGGAGCTGGAGCCAGCAGCAAGGGAAGTCTTAAATTGGCAATGTGAGCCATGAGCTGTGAACTCTTCAAGGCTTACAGCAAAAAGCGATCTCTCAATCCGTGCCAGTGTTGTTCTGTGTCAACTACTCAAATACTGCAGCCAGGGCTTAATAGTAGAAAGAAATATAGCAGAATTCCTCTGCATTGCTCTTTGGAACCTTTCCCTTAGATTGAATCTTTCACGTCTATTGCCCCTGTCAAGACGTAACTAAAGCTTGTACTCCCAGCAAGTTTGCTGACCATACCAAACTGGGGGGAGTGGCTG
>NW_010263337.1:6513-24931 GCF_000690775.1 Eurypyga helias
GGGGGATCTTATCAATGCTTATCAGTATCTAAAGGGTGGGTGTCAGGAAGGTGGGGCCAGGCTCCTCTCAGTGGTGTCCAGTGACAGGACTGGGGGCAATGGCCATAAACTGGAGAACAGAAGGTTCAACCTGGCCATGAGGAAACACTTCTTCCCTGTGAGGGTGACAGAGCACTGAACAGGCTGCTCAGAGAGGTGGTGGGGTCTCCTTCCCTGGAGACTTTCCAAAGCTGCTGGACTTGTTCCTGTGTGATCTACTCTAGGGGATCCTGCTCTGGCAGGGGGTTGGACTAGATGATCTCTAGAGGTCCTTTCCAACCCCTACCACTCTGTGAATCTGTGAGAGGCCATGCAGCTTCAAATATTATTTAAAAAGAAGTAAGGTAGAAACAATGCACAAAAGTAAATTTTATCTCTCAAAAAGTGCTGGAAAAGCAAGAAAAGGAATGAGAATAGAAGAAGAAATTAAAAAAAAATATAGGAAAAATTAAAAGTTTAGAAGATCAAAGACACTGCCAGCTTAAGAAATGTCACTGCCAGAAGCGGGGTGGCTTTGCAGTCAGTGTGCAAACTGTTCCATGAAATACAAAGAAGAGCCGTCACCTTTTCTGGCCACTGATCTATGAAGAGCAGCACAGGTACCACAGAATCCTGGTCACTGATTTTGCAGTTTCAAGAAATACCAGCTTTTAATTGTGTTATATGGAAGATGATTAATATTTCCTACAGTGTATATTAGAAATATGCTTTAAAATCAAATAAGCTTTAAAATCATTTGTAGAGGAAACTATTTTCTGAGGAAAGGACAAAATATTTTCAAGCATTTTCAGTCCTAACAGATGCATACAGTAGCCAAATCAGTCATCAGTTAATTTGATAAGTTAATGGCAGATGACACAGCACTATAATCTTTTTCTTGAAGTGTTCTACATTTAATGACAAAAAAACCCCAGCCACAGAATTAATTTCTCTCATTTCAAACTTTGAAAATATGAGACCTCTCTCATAATCCTTCGTTGGACAGTTTTCTACTGAAGTGCTGATACACCGCACGTGGTTCTCAAACCAATTTTGACTATATTCATGTAGTATTCTAAAAGATCCCCGTTTACTTCATTAGTAGGGTAACGATTACCTCGTTATCCCACGCCTTTGATACAGAAGTCTTTGCTGCACTTCTCTGAAGCAGTTCTACTGTATCCCTTTCTGAGCTGGAGAGGGAGGGAGGGAAGGAGGGAGGGAGGAGGGTGACAATGCACTCCTGAGTTTGTCACATGCTGCACCCAGGGCAGTTGAACCACTTCATCACCTGATGGTGGTGTTAAAATATTAGGTGTTTTGAAAGAATACGAGGTATAAGTGGAAAACACTAAATCACAGACGGAAGAAGAGGGTAACATATATATTTAGTCATCAGGCCAATCCCTTTTATTGTGCTTCCGCCACCACAAACTCTAGTACTTTGTCCAGGCTAGTTTTACTGCTTCACAATACACCCAAATGTACCTTTAACTACGTCACCTGACACAGGTCAACTAAAGGTACTTTGGAGACGTTTAAAACTCTTGGAAAGCTTGTGAGAGGAGAAAATCCAGAGTGAACTTTTCATGAAAACTTCTGCTGTTAGGAGAATCTAACCATTGGCTCCTCCCTTCCTGTCCTGATACGCTGGGTTTCTACCACCACAACTCATGGCAAGCACAACTCCTCTTTGCTTCAGCTGTTCCTACCTTCCCTTACTGACACCGTGGATACAACTGCTTTGTGACCGGGAGCCGATAATCTTATTACCCACCCATCTGATGTCATCATCCCCTCTTTTGACTGACAAAAACATCCGGCCTCCTCTTTGCAACTCCTACGCAAATCCATCTCATCTAGGATGCTGCCTGCATACAGCACGGCCTGCTGCAACATTTTTAACTCTCTTTTTGTTTCAGGCCCTGCTTTCTACTTGCTCCCTATACCCGGAACTGTTTATCAATCCATCATCTTACACTTTTAGCCCCTCCCCCTTTAAAACTTCATCCTGCATTTCACAGCCAGGCAAAAGCAACAAGACAAGGATTTAAAAAAACCCCACATTGTTACCAGCTACATATTTTGGCTTTTGTAATATGTAATCTTCTGTTTGGCTACAGCAATTTTATTCCTGTTAAGCAAAAGAGGTCTTGAACAGAAAGACCAGGGCTTCTCAACTAAGACGCTCGGTTATAACAACAGCCACCAAGTCTAAAATATATACGCAGACTCCTTGAATAATAAAAGCCACCGCATCACTATTTCCACAGTCAGTGTAGCCTAACAAGGTGAGAAAATAAACGCCTTTGAAAGCATTTGTCTGTTTACAAAAAAAGCAGTTGCAGTACTGCTGATAAGAGCTTGAGTGGTAGTGAAACATTCCAGAGCCAAGGGCAGACAAGAGGACAGGATGTGGGGAGAGGAATAACAATAGGTAATTTGTTGTATGTCAGCATGATTCGTTGTAAACAACATGGTAAAAAATGGATTTCTGATATAAGCACAAGTGTAAATAGGAAGGGACTTTACAGGTGAATTCTCCCGCTGCCTGTAAAAGGCGGTGCCGGAATGACCGTACCAGCCACCAGCAGACAAAGGGGAGAACTCAGGAGGTGAACAGGCAATGCAAAACCCAAAGGTGGAGAAGTGAACAGCAGTGAGAGGTTTGCATGCTACGCCGTGCAGTGCCAGATGACAGGACACGGGAAGCGGATTAAGAATCCTGACTCACAGGTGCAAGCCAAAAGGCCAGGAAGAAAACACTAGTAGCTGCGTTTTTTTATAGCTTAAAAAGGGGAAAATCTAACGTCTGGGAAACCAGCAAAGGAAATTGCAGTAATCACGCCTCAGTTATGTTTATCTTAACCAGTTTAATTTCTCAGAAAACAACCGTTTGCCTGAAGAGAAGTTGTCCTTACCTGAGCTTCGTACTTGACAGCGGCGGAAAGAAGAGCAATGGCATTCTCTTCACAAATGCCTTGTTTGATCGTTTGCTGGCAAAGCTTTTTCAGTCTGTTTTCTCTATACAGTGTTGCCAAATCTAGCAGTCCTGTGAAAATTCATACAGCTTTAACTATCCTGCTGCAAAAAGATAGGAATTTCTTTTCAAATTAATCAATTAACCTATTGATTTAGGCTGAATTAATCAAAGACTTGTTCTGGTTTTTTCCCTAGGTGATGCGTGCACTTTTAAAGGTCCACAGTGACATATCAAAAAGGGACCCTTTCATACCATGCAAGTGTTCTGTCATCTTGTTCATGGTATTGCATCTCACTCCAGGCATCAATTAGTGGAGATCCCCTCTTAAATTCATGTGGGGACCAGCTCCCTTTTCATTCATGATCAAATCGCCCCAGCTACTCCAACAAAGATTTTTTTGGATGGCATTACTGCCTTTTTAAGGAAAAAAATCCCCAAGTTATAAATATGAGAAACAAATAGTTCTTTTTTAACATTTTGCATCTTTGATCTCACTGCATCCCCACCGCTCATTCTCCCTGGGCACGTTCCCTGCTGCCGCATCCCTTCTTCCCAACACCTGGCAAATTCAGGACTTAAGTGCTAGTAACACTACAATTAACGAGCCCTGCTTTCCTCACCCCGTTATGACACACAAACTGAACTCTTCAGGAACAGTAACCTAAGAGGTACCGTTTTTCCATTCATGGCAAATACCTATTGCATCTTCAGGAGGGAGCCTGATGTCGTCTGTGTACAGGTATTCCAGGAAGGCTCGGTAAACAGGGTAAGAAAATTCACTCATTTCTATGATTTCATCATCATTATTCAGTATGGAACGAAAATGTTCACACCTACAAAACATGGACAAAGACTGTATGCTGTAAAGAGTTAAGCTTGAAAGATGAGTTGCAGCAAGAAGTTGGTTAAAAAAAATAGTCACAACAGACTAAATACACAAACAAGCAACATGATTTCTTGGTTAGAACATATTCATTTCTTTAAGCCTTATAAAGGCTTATAAGCCTAATATATATAATTCAGAATTTCTCTTTATTTCTGTTATTAATATTTTCTAGCAGGCTCTATTTCTACTTACAGTGTCTTTAAGGATGGTCCATGTGTTTTCGATGTAATTTTCCTAAATAAGTTATATATTAACCATGAAAGTGTGGCCAGCAGGTCGAGGGTGGGGATTCTGCCCCTCTACTCTGCTCTTGTGAGACCCCACCTGGAGTGCTGCATCCAGCTGTGGAGCCCTCAACATCAGAAGGATATTGACCACTTGGAGCGAGTCCAGAGGAGGCCACGAAGATGCTCAGAGGGCTGGAGCACCTCTGCTATGGGGACAGGCTGAGAGAGTTGGGCTTGTTCAGCCGGGAGAAGAGAAGGCTCCGGGGAGGCCTTATAGCACCTTCCAGTGCCTGAAGGGGCTACAAGGAAGCTGGGGGGGACTTTTTACAAGGGCCTGTAGTGACAGGACAAGGGGTAACGGGTTTAAATTGAAAGTGGGGAGGTTTAGATTAGATATCAGGAAGAAGTTCTTCCCAGAGAGGGTGGTGAGGCACTGGAACAGGTTGCCCAGAGAAGCTGTGGATGCCCCATCCCTGGAAGTGTTCAAGGCCAGGCTGGATGAGGCTTTGAGCAACCTGGTCTAGTGGAAGGTGTCCCTGCCTATGGCAGGGGGGTTGGAACTAGATGGGCTTTAAGGTCCCTTCCAACCCAAACCATTCTATGATTCTATTAAAATTTTAGATAACATTTATTCTGGTGTCAGAGTCCATAGACAATTCAGCGTTGGATTTAATCATTATAATCAAGGATTAAAATATTTAAAGACACTCCCACACAGATCTTTTATCACCTTTTTCTTGTAAGTCTGAATACTGTGACAGAGAAGATACAAACAAGGACTGCAAGCATTACCTTTGACAGCTGTATTCTGCAACTTAGAGGTCACAATAACTTACACTGTAACCTACCCCTCCTTAAAAAACATCCTTTAACATTTGTCTTGTTTTCAAAATTCTGGCTGACGGAAATGATCACCACCACCTCAGGTAACTTTTCCTGTAACAGCCACAATTTAATTGGACTCTCTCATACTACACTACTTACTTTCTAAGACTCCCACACTGGAATTTGCTTTTCTTTTCCTAAAACCTTTATGTAAAAAGTGGGTTTGTTTCCTTTTAACGATGCTGGGACAAGTCTGCATCATAAGGACAGCATCACTGAGATAAAAATGAAAAAGGATTATTTATTTTATCACTTGATTTACGTTTTCACATTTCATTTTACTGGTTTTTTTTTTCTCTTACTATTTTTTTTTAAATAAAATATATAAACACCAAGTCAAATTCATAAAGGATTAAAAAGTTATTATGTAGCTTCTGCCACATCTTGTACCACACTATGGCATTGGAAGAGGCAGACTGACCCCATTGCTTTGTTTCCCGGACTCTCATGTTAAGTGGTGGTGACCTTGCTATCCATCCAGCTATGGAAAAGACCCTGGGAATGTTTGGCCCAGTGGCGCCACACGGAAGTCAAAAGTCAGAGAGTAGGTGGTGCATACTGCTCCCTTAAAAAGAAGTCAATAAATAAAAACTAGCTGGTACCCATCCTTCAGCCTGCAAAGTACCTTGGAGTGACTCATCCTTTGGAGTGCCTCTCTCCCGCTATCTGTCAGCGGAGACAGACCAGACACCTAATTTTGGCTGGCTAAATGCAGAGCAGACAGATCTCTCCCACACACTCATACGTATCTCTTCCTGCAGGCCGTGTGTTGCTTGGCCAGCCTCTCGCTGAGCTCGGCGCTGCCCTGCCATTCCACCACCCTCGCAAGCTAATAACCACCAACATGAGCCGGTTCGACAGCAGGCATAGAACAAGATGGAAAAAAGCCTTCAGAAGTAGTAAAGAAACGACTGGATAATGAAAGGGAACTTTTACCAGCACCACATTCATGACAACACTCTGGAACAGGCTGAATGCTGCAAATTACCATGTTAAATAGCCTCTGATCCACTGGCATCATGAGACTTCAAGGCTTAAAGAAAATATTAATGCTACAGATTGTGCCTGATGCTTTATTGTTCTTGCTTATTATTTTGATAACGCCACACATTTATATCCATTTTAGAATTTGACACGTTTCCTTCTCATAATCCGAGAAAAGTAGAGCAAGGGGAAAGACATAAGGAAAAGTTAACACACAGTCTGATTATCAGGAAAAAGAACCTCAGAAACATTTTGGGGATACACAAGATCTGAAGTGGTGTCTGAGGAAGATGTAGTATCCCAAAAAAAGAGGACGGACTGTAGGCACGAGTGTAATGCACAAGTAATGAAAACCGTAAAGGGAAGAAAAGAGTAATACAGGTAATTGGGGTAGTAAGAGGAGAGCAGAAAAGACCAAAAGAAAGGGGCAGGCAAGAATTAACAAGGAAGTTGAATTTTATGCAGTACCATACAAGAAATCACTAACAGGACTCAGAAGCAAAAGTGGGAAGATGAAGGTGGTAAAAAGCAGGATGAGATAGCCAAACATTTTGAGAAAGAAAATAGCAAAGAGGGAAACTATTGTAACCATGAAAAGGATGGAGCAGAAGCAGTTGGCAGGAGAGAAGAGAGCTAAAGTGGTGTCTCAAGAATATCCTAGCAGAAACCATGTCAGCAATAACAAACTAATGTCCACATGTTAATTACAATGTCATTACAGATCTGCATATGCCAAATCTCACTGTAATGTGATGTTAACTTGCAAAAGCTGTAAGAAGAGAAAGAGAAGTCAGCTTAAAATTCAAATTCACTCATAGGAAGGTTTAAAACAAGTAGGTTAAGAAATCTGGCACAACAAGAAAAATCTGAAGAGCATCTACAGAAGTTGCTGAAACAACTGAAGGGTCCTGTGGAAGGAAAGAGATCAAGGCAAGAGTAAACACAAACCCCTCAAATCATCCCCGTGGAGGAAGCCCAGCACAGAAAAGAGGAAAAACTGATTCACAGTACTGGGAAGGCAGGTAAAAGAAGCAAGCCTTTTCCTCAGCAGAAAGAGGCTATTAGAAATCAGGGTCAAGGCTGTTCAGGTGGCAGGAAGGAGGACACACTTCAAATGGAGGAAAATGACAAAAGGGCTGGTAGTAAGCAGCATATATGGCAATTCCAAGCATCGAGGAAATAAGGCAGAGAGAGTAACAATGAGGAATAGCAGGTGAATCGCCTGGCTGAGGGAGAAGGGAGTTTGTAAGCATAAATCAAGAATTTTGAGCAGTAGTAATTACTCAGCAGGGTGGACTACGCTATACAGGTCAGTTTATATTAAACTACCCAGTCTGTGCCTTACCTAATTTTGAGAAGAACTTTATGAACATGGATGTATTTTCCATCCACTAGAAACTTCAGGTCTGCAGTTTCAGGGTTGTCAAATTCCTTCTTTAGTGACTGGGCTACTGTTAGATGGTCGTCAGGCTCTAGAATAAAAACAGCAATTAGTAGTAAGTGGCAAGTAATACAAGTATCTCTCATGGCAACATCATGCGTATCTGTCAGCAATTAACATTCTTAATAGATACAGCATCTCTTTATGGCTAGTAAAGATGATGGTCTTTAAGGTCCCTTCCAACCCGAACCATTCCACGGTTCTATGAAATGTTAGAACTGAATGACTGGGAATGCCGGGGTGTGGAAGCACCGGAATACAACAAACAGAGAAGGGCTGTCAGCGTGGTAGATGTCCCCGGCACCTAGTTCAGCAGATGTTCAGATCCCAGGATGCAGCTGCCCGATGATTCTCACCACACTTGGATCAGGACACAAACAACAGTGAGTCAGTTCTGGCAACTCGCCAAGGTGGGACACGATGGAGAGACCTAGACCTCAGCTCCTAGAGCGTGCAAAAAGGCACATCCGAAGCCACTACGCTGTCACCTAACTAAAAGGAATCCAGGAGACATGATGAGGGCCTGATAGCCAGCATCCTTCATCCAGTGTCATTACAAGGAACCCAGCTCAGACTACCCGAATACACATTTTAGTCAACAATGATTCCCAAGGTGTGAAGCAGCGCAAGGAGGCTGGGGGTTTGTTCACAGTGACAGTGAAGGGGGGGATAACAGATGTGTTGGGAAATAGTTACGACTATAGTCTTAACCATGAAGTGTTAAAAGGAGTAAATATCTGAATATTAAGCAATATGCTTATAAAGAAAATGGTTACTTGGAAGTCTTCAGCATAAAGGTGATAACTACCTGAATGATCATATATAATCCCACTTAGAACTCTTGTAGCTGACCTAAACCAGCACTTCTGACCTAAACCAGCATTTGAAAAAGAAGATACGTAAAGGTGAATGGGCAGAGAGGAGCAGTGAAAAACTCTAACAGGCAGTGTTAGTCTCACTCAAGCAGCTGAGAGGAGCGAAATAAGGGAAGACACAGGTTTTGCTTCTTGCCTTCCTCCAAACGCCCCTGAAAAATTCCTCAATACTCTGCACTAAACTGAGGAAAAAAGGCAAGAGAAAAAGCAGATGGAAACCCTGATAGCGCAAAATAGCGTTTTAACTGGGCAAGAAGAAATGGAGCCCCAGAACCCTGCTAATGTGCCTAAGAAGATACATTATAGCTGAGTTCATGGTTAAGCTACATATACTAATAATACCCCGTTTCCTTCATAAAATAACCAGTTCTTATGGAAGAAAAAAATTGAACATACTACAGATACTTTTATGTAGAATTTCCAACTGACAAACACGTTTACATGGACTGAACTACCCCATTGCCTGGGATTTTAGGGCAGCAACACAATTTACATCTAATTAGTAGTAGGAAAATATTAGGAATATTAAAAATTTCCACTGCAACTAAGCATACATCTTACAGTTCTGAGCAAGCCACCCTAGAAAGCACAACTGCCCCAACCTAGAGCAAATGGGGTCTTTGGACTGTGCCCTAGAAAATGAATTTTGGCAAAGCAGTTTCCTGACAGCAGGATTCTCCATTTAATCCTCCAATCTTTCAAAGCTGAAATACAAGTATGTTAACGGAATTTCTTCACCTTGGCATCCAGAAGGCACCCCGGGAGCAAAGAGCGCTCTACAGCTGTCAGACAAAAGCATACAGCAGCAGAAATGCAATTACAAAGGCGGTACAGAAGTGGAATGGAAGCATGATGGACACAGTACAGTTGAAACTACATTCCAGGATTTCAGCTTTCAGCTTAAGCTCCCAGGTGACACCTACAGACAACCCCAAGAGTCTCATCTTTGATCACATCAGCCAAGCCAGTAACTTTATTAGCGACCAGTATGGAACTGAATTTGTAGCTCTCTGTTAGACAATGCTGTATGTTTAACTCTTTCTAGTCAAGGCCAACATGACAGAACTTAACGTTAATCACATATTTGAGATCCAGCAAACCTGGCTTTTCAGAAGCCCAGGTCATAATCATGTGAGTGCCTGTGGCCAGTTCTGAAAATGGGAATTTGGCTCCCTCATTCCTAGAAGTCTACCTGGGGAACATCAAAGAAAGCTTCAGAGCTCCTAATGTTCTGCATGGCTCCCTCAAGTCTCCAAATTTAAACTCAGCTTCTCCAGCCTTGGCCACTGTACAGTAACATTCAGTGGTTACACAAAAAAAAACTCCTCCCCAAACCCAAGGCATTTCCCCACAGAAATAAATCACATCAATAAAACAGACAATCATTTAGCTCTGCCATCAGGCCTTAGCAATTTTTTTACCATTCCATATTACCATTTACACATATGTAATACATGATTACGCTTCCCAGTATAAATTTTTGCAATCAACTAAGTTTAGGCTTCAAACACATGCAGCTGTTTTATGTGCTAATGATTCTATTTAGAAAATGTCAAAACAAGAAATATTTAAGCGCACCTACTGACAGGAGACGCCACATGACGGCAGGGGTGGCGAAGCAAGCAAAGACGTCGTCAGTGCAGGCAAAGTGAGTGAGGTGGGGGAGGATCACCGACTGCCCACGGCACTGGCCCCACATGTACACCTGGCCGCTCTGGGTCTTGGCAGCTGACGTGTGAGCGGAGTGGCAGGCTGCGATCTCTATAACTCTGAATTAACAGGCAAACAAAGGAAAAAAGCAAGTCACCCTCCTAAGAAGATAAACGCAGTGAAGCAGCTCGCTACCTCCTGTCTCTCTCTGGTGTAAAATGTTATTTGTAAGCACGCATGCACTTCCAGTGGCAAGAATGTTTTCCTGTCATACGCAGCGAAACCAACAGGGCTATCAATGTTTCTTCAAATAGTGTGCACTCGGGAAGTTTCTCAGTGAAAAAGCATCTTGGGAGTGAGGAGACACCTGCAGCAGAGCAGTGCATCTGCTGCAGCACGTGTTCTACCGACCCCCTCGGAGCAAGCCATGAGGAGTTTCAAGTCCCTGACTGTCCTCGGTGCTGCGGGGCAGCAAGGTGAGTGGCTGCATTAAGCTGTAGAGAAGGTGCACTTGGAGAAGATGAAGAGAGAAATGAGGAGGCGTTTCAAAACACATTTTAAAAAAGCATAAAAACTCCTTTTCCCTGCTTGCTTATAGGTAACGGTCATAAACCAGCAATTTAAACTTACTTCTTTTAATTAAAATACCAAAGTCTCATTACTCATACAATTATTATTACTTATGTTTAACAGACTTTCATTTTGAAAATTAAAAACCAACAGCACTAACGGCTGTTTCTAAGTGCGTTTTAGCTATGCTAGGCTATCTCACTAGTGCTAAAGTTGATTTAGGATTTCAAAACTCCCACTGTGTACAATATTACACAATCCACCTTTCTGCAGTCTAAACTACTGCTTGTTTACTTGACTTCACAGCTGCCTGGGAAACAATATGTTTAAAGCTGTACATAGAAAGTTTGCACCTTTAGTGAGGTAACTGTTGCACTGACACTACGAATGCATGTTCTGGCCAACAAAAGGGAAAGGCAGCCTACAACATTAACATTTGTATTAAAATATAGTAACATTTTAACTGCAGACAAAGTGTCTGGAAAAAAAATTCAGTTACATTTTAAGCAACAGCACAAACAGCAGCGTTCAACACCAGGCCAAGCCGCATCGCTAGAGTTTTCTCTTCCTTACAATAATATACACAGACACAGGTTTAAGAGGTACATCTCACTTGTTTTTCACAACAGGAGACCAAAATCAGGACCTCAGTAGGAAAGAATAGATTCAAATTTCTAGCCACACGTATAAATGGCTTTACATGAGCAGCAGAAATAACTGCCCCACTACCCATCAAGGCCTTACAGGAAAATATTTTAACTTGCAAAAATCTAAGCTTAATTTTCAGGCAATAACACCAAGAAAGAACTCCTCCCTTTCTCTCTTGGAGCCAGATTTAATAGCAGAAATAACACCAATTGCAGATGTCCACTCTTCACATTTTCTTGGGTACTTCTTGTCAGAAGTAGCATATTAAAACACAGTTTGTATTCGGAGACCACAGAGCTTTTATCGTTGACTTCAAACAATGACACTACGCCAGGGAAGAAAAACTGCAATTAAGGCCTAAAAAGTATAGTGTGAGCCAAAGCAGAAAATAGCACATTCAGGCTCAGAACATTCAGCTTCTCTTTCACAAGGATGGTTTGGGGGCAGATTCAAGCACTTTCAGTGAAAATCAAACTTTAATGCACTGATTTTGTATATCAGACAAATTTTCAATCTGTTCAGATTTAGCAGAAGAACCACTGCAAAAAATTATAGGCTATTTCTTCCCAAAAATAGATTTAAAATGCCATGATTTTCCATAGCTTTTCTGAGAGTATGCCAAGTGATGTCTGACTGCTAGACTGTAGGTATTACCTGTCCTTATCCACAATAACTGTTGTAGGGTAAGACTGGTTACTTTTATTCCCAGTACCTAACTGGCCATATGAATTGGCTCCCCAGGCATAAATCTGACCTTCATCTGTCAGCACTAATGTATGTGCATAGCCACAGGCAACCTATAAGAAATAATAAAAAGAAAAATATCTCATTTTTATGTTACATTAAGTTGATACAGACAGATATACAGACATGCTATACATGTTACTGAATCTATACCAGTGTAAAAATAACAAAAATTACAAATACAGGTAAGTTTATTAAAAAGGGAAGCTAAGTAGATGAGGTGACTGAGAGGTAAACGGTCTACCAGTGAGGAACCCTGCCAGATAATCCCAAGAGTACAGCAAAAGAATAGCTAGAAATTGAGACAAAAGGAAAGCTGTATGACAACTACGAACAGTATGCAGAAAAAGGCAGATCAAGTCTTGCACTGACCTTGTTCTTTGGACAACTGCTCCAACATGAACAGCTAACCACTACAAACAGGCAAGGTCTGCTCCTCTCCTCCCCGACTGCCAGGCACACAAGGCTGCCCCCTCCCTGTGCCCACCAAACCCTCTGCTGAGACAACTTACATCACTGGAAGGAAACTCTTCGCGGGTGGGCCTGAGGACTACCAGTGCCCACACAAGGTAAGCAACAGGAGCACGCAGTCAGGAAAGAGAGGGAAGAGATGAAGTGTGCATCTTGATGGCAGCACACAACCATGTCAGCTCAGACCCTCTTGTGGAAATGCACTGAGCCCTGCAGAGCTGCCTCCTCAGGCACCCCGCAGAAGGTTGCTTTGAATATCCACTTTGTAATCTATGTATCACAGAACCACAGAGTGGTTTGGGTTGGAAGGGACCTTAAAGACCATCTAGTTCCAACCCCCCTGCCATGGGCAGGGACACCTTCCACTAGACCAGGTTGCTCAAAGCCTCATCCAGCCTGGCCTTGAACACTCCCAGGGATGGGGCATCCACCCCTTCTCTGGGCAACCTGTTCCAGGGCCTCACCACCCTCTCTGGGAAGAATTTCTTTCTGATACTCAATCTTTCAGTTTAAACCCATTAAAGTCCCCCTCCATATGCAGCACATGCCCCACATGCAGATACACAGTGGCAAAACTACCAGCCACAGTCTTGCATGAGTTCACATAACCTATTACAGCTAGATGGCTATCAATAACTGATTTACACTGTTCAGATCTAGCTCAGTTATCTTTATATCATCTGCAAAGCAGATATACTCTAAGTGCATGTACACTGACATCTATGAAGCATGTGGTGTGCTTTCCATGTAATAAATCCTTAAGTAATTTACTGACTGGAGGTCTACCACTTGGTATTAATCAATATCAGGCAAATTAAGTGGATGGAAATAGTATCTAAGTCAAACTTACTGGAGGACTCATACTCTAAACAGGAGAATAAATACAGTGGAAAACAATATTCACTTAATTACATTATTCTCCAACACCAGTTGTTACCAGCTAAGCTACTGTATATATCCTAGAATGCTGTATATAAAACTATGTAATTAAATGAGTTTACTTTAAAAAAACAGGGCAATGGAGCTGGTGAAAGGTCTGGAGCACAAGTCTCATGAGAGGCAACTGAGGGACCTGGAGTTGTTTAGCCTGGAGAAGAGATGGCTCAGGGGAGACCTGATTGCTCTCTAGAGCCACCTGAAAGGAATGTGCAGAGAGGCAGGTGTTGGGCTCTTCTCCCAAGTGACAAGCGACAGGACAAGAGGAAATGGCCTCAAGTTGTGCCTGTGGAGGTTTAGATTGGATGTTAGAAAAATTTCTTCACTGAAAGCGTTGTCAGGCACTGGAACGGGCTGCCCAGGGAGGTGGTGGAGTCATCATCCCTGGAGGGATTTAAAGACATGTGGATGAGGTGCTTCGGGACATGGTTTAGTGGTGGACTTGATGATCTTAAAGGTCTTCTCCAACCTAAATGATTCTGTGATTTACTAAAATAAGCGTGTTTTATTTAATTTTCACAGAAAATAAAAAAAAAGTCCAAACATTTCTAATGCTCTAGTCCTATTTCAGTACAATCCTGACCTCACTGAAGTCATGTCAAAATTCCCACTGAATTCCACAGCGTCACAGTTTCTCCGTTACTGACAGAGGTCCGTTTTAAGATACGTGTTTTTATTCTGATAAATGGCACTCTAAACAGAGATAAAAGATTATCTGTTCTAACGGGAGAATATGCCTTAGCATATTTGCAGGTGTTCCTGAAGGGTCTGACACGGAGCATCACACACATACCCGCTGTACACGAATGCCTTGCAAAGCTGCTATTCGGCACGGTGTTGGCTGATTGCCGCTGCTGCCCAGTCCAAGCTGGCCGTTGCCATTATAACCCCAGACATAGACCTTAAAAACAGAGACAGGGATTTTAACTCCTTCCTACTCCCTACTTCTTTTGAAAGCAACATAACTACTTCAGAGTTACAATAATAATTTTCTCCAGTACTTCCTGTCCCCACACCTTACGATCTGTATTTTATACGTAGATACACACACATATATACATATATTCATACACACACCTGTATGTTTTTTTCTGCACCACAAATTTTAGATGCTGCTTCTGTTTAAAATACATCTGCATGCTCATCTAAAATTCTAAACCTCCATATTCATGTTGCTCTTTAAGAGTTAGATTATGTAAGACTACAATATTTTAATACAAAGAGTAGGTAGTAAGTGATTTATAAGGCTGTTTCCCAGCACACAGCAAATTCAGCATGAATCCTTACCCTTTTCAAAGAGCTAATCTTCATTCAAAAATTCTCTAAGAGAAAACACATTAAACCAAATATAAACTGGAAGCTATGCACAACAGCTGGAGTGGGCCATTAACAGCTTGATGCTGAACATAAGAAAAAGGGAAAATCCTGAGCTCTGATAATTTCAGTGACATATGTTCTACTGCAAACAGTCAATAACTACTTAGGTCTAAACTGAGATGCTTGGGGCGATGGAGCTAAAGAGGATATAGGCTGCCCAAAGTCTTCAGCTCATATGAACTAAAACAATCTTTATGAATCTCATATGAACTAAAACAATCAGTATCTTTGCAATGAGGATAAGGAAGTATGAGAGGGATTCAAGAGGTGCTGCAGTGGAACAGATACATGCAATTTTCTCTGTTTTCTCTTGAGACTGAGTGCGCACACATGAGCACTGAGATTTAAAATAGCATTCGTTGATTCTTCTCACATTCTTGATACTTAAGATTATAGTACAGAAAATTATTTTTCTATGAACTCTAAAGACAGCATTGGGATAAAGTACTAAACAGCATTTTAATTTCTGGTAGAATATAGTTCTAAAAATCAGTTCTAAAAATCAGCAAACCAGTGATACAAACTTAGTTATTTTTACAAACAAGAAAATGAAGCTAGCATGAAGTGCTAAGTATACATACATAGATCTGACATGATTTAATCCCCAAATGTGTAAAACTCTCCTGACCTTCACAATGCTATTTTTACTTCAGAATTGTGTTTTCAAGTAAATTTGAAATTTGATACCTGAATTCCTTCAACTCAGAGCCAACTTCTATAGCTGATCCAAAGTAACAGCTGCTAAATTTTACAAATAATCTCATAAGTCAAAAATCCATAAACAAAATGTCAGTGTACCATTTTCCCTGTTAAGCTCTACCTCCTTTCTAAAGAAGAAACCATAATCAGCACAGATAGGAAGATGTGCTTAAGTATGTCAGAATGTGCAGGACAATTTTTGACAAAGGTTTTTACAAGCAGTATATGCAGGTAGATGTGAGGGAGTCTGGAAGGGTATACTTCTTTTCTGAGTAGCAGCTCACTGCTGACAAGTTTGAAATTATCTACATCCCATGATATTACATAAAACAAAGTTCAGTCAGAAAATTCACTTAAAATTTCTTACCTCTCCGCTTTCCACCACAGCCATAGAGCACATCTGTCCACAAGCTATATTAACTACTATTTTATTTTGTAGGCAGCTGGTAACTCTTCGAGGGATTGGTTGATTAGCTGTTGAACCAGATCCAACTTGGCCTGAGTTATTATAACCCCACGTGTACACCTGTTGTAAGACAATTGTCATAGAAGGTGGCTATGTAACGTGCACTTCAAAGTCCATATTCAAAAGAGGAAAAAGTTACACACATGAAAAAATACATTTTGATTTCAGGGGGATGTATTGTTTTAAAGAGCTAGGAAGATACATAGGTTTACAATTTAATTGTTTCTATCAAAAATAGGCCATTCGTAATACTTTGTAATAGTCCATTCTCTTATGTTCCTCCAATCAAAGGTAAGAGGCAACATGACAGTTGCATTAATGCTGGAAGAATTCATTGCTAGTTTTCCAGAGCCCAGAGCAGAATGGCTGACTGGACACAAATGGCACCCCAAAATAAAAGCCAGAAGAAACTGGGGCTTAATGGCTTTAACTCCATTCAGCATCTACAGTAGAGCATAGCATAGGAAGCAACTGGCTGCCCTCTACAAAGAAATCATAATCTCCTATTACAAGCTTTTGTGGCACAAAGATCAATGTTCTGCATGTACTCCAAAGCAGGTAGACCCCAACAGGTTTTCCATTTTTATCAAGTATTTGTGTTGCATCACTATCACTGTGAGGATAGCAAGAAGCAAGGTCTAATGCTCGAGGTGTAGAATGTTTTCCTATTTCTCACATACATGGATTTCATTAAGAGAAAAGAGGGGTTTATTCCAGCTGGTCTCACCTCTCCATCAGATGTTAACACCATAGAATGATGAGAGCCACAGGCAACTTCAATGACTTTCTTGTTCACCAAGTTAGTAGAGACTTGACAGGGAACGAAACCGTGATTGGTTGTACCATTGCCCAGCTGACTATAAGCATTATGACCCCATGTATACACTTCTCCTTCTATAACGAAAACGTAAAAAACTGGTTTAAAATATCTGGTATTCCAATGAGCACACAACATAAAATTATAAACCAAAGAGTCAAATTCAATAACAATATACATACTTGACTCTGCGTGTGTATACACAAACACACATGTCCTTCAGGGCTCTTAAGCCCATGGACATACCAATGCTACCTTTACATAGTGTCGACCACAAAAGTAAAGGATCAGCATAATCTTAGTAAATGAAAATGCAGAGCTAAAAGAAAGGAGACAGTGCAATACAGAAGAGAAATTTATGAAATGACAGGCAGGAGTCCCCATTTCAATTTCTTTGTTACTAACAATCAATCAAAATTCCTTGTCTATGTCCTCTTCCCCACTTTGGAAAATTTAAATAACAAATAATTTCATTTCTTTACAATAGATATGAAGGTGCTTGTAAGAAAAACTTACTATTATTTATTCATAAACATACTATGATTTATTTACTATTTAAGCACATTATTCATGTCCTGTAATTTGAGAAATGTGCAAGTAAAATTAAGAATGAAAGAAATACCTGACTAGGTTAGATCCATGGTCCACCTAGTGCAAAATTCTGTCTCCAACTGGCAACACAAAAAAGCTGGCGTTTACGGGAAATATGAGCCTGATCATTTTTTGTAGCTCCCAAGCATTTGCAACCACTAGAGTACAGCTATTACTATGATTCTCTTTAATGTACATATATTGGCCCATTATCCATGAAGCTAACACCATTTCGTACTCTTTCATCTGCTCCAGATCAAGTGTCCTCTAGTTACAGCAGTGCCCTGCATTCACCTTGCCTATCATCATCATCATCTCAACATAAGTTACAGGGTTACTGTAGGAGAGCTCAGTTTGACATACAGCTCCACCTGATTTCTAAAGAGATCACCAAACCCCTTACGGCTAAGAAGAGTTCCCTCTGAACTACAAAGGCAAGATGTGCTACACTGAACTAGTCTTTCTCTACAAGAATAGGTTAACTCCAATGAGTTTATCCTGTCAAAAGCAAACAACCTTCTCTTCATTTCACCCATAAGAGGACACAAATTTCAGTGAACACGTGAAACAGCCACACAGAAACATAAAACATAAACTGCAAATGATAGTAATTAACACAAGAATTGTGAAGTACGTAAGGGCTGTCTGAAAGTTAGGTTAAAAGAGGCTGTGCTGAATGGAAGTTGTTAATGGGAAGGGAGTTATGAGTAAAAATCATCAAGGATCAGTTCTGGACCTGTCCTTTCACAATACTTCAGTTCATCATCTGGGTAAGGAGTATGAGTGTGTCAGTGAGATCTGCCAGCAAAAAAGGTCAGAAGAATATAGATACATATGTTAAAAAGCATCCAGAATGGTTTACCCTGAAGACTGGGGAAAATGGTGGAATGTAATTGAATATAAAGAGGAGTCACACATTGACAACACGATTGCCCTCATTTAGTCATCAGATCTAGACTACTCAAAAGGAATTCTTCTTATTAAGGGAGAGAGACAAATAATTAACCTCATCAGACAGGCTCCAACAGAACTTCACTGGGAACCCCATATTAGTCATTTGCCTTTGAGAATAATGTACTTGATTATGAACAGAAGGGCTACTACAATGATGGTGATGATAAAGTGTCAATCATGGAATCACAGAACAGTT
>NW_010263338.1:0-8406 GCF_000690775.1 Eurypyga helias
TTCTGTGATTCTATGAAAACAACAGGATGTCCATTTGCTTCAGCTATCCCCTCTCCAGTAAGTCATACCAGCCTGAACCTTGTTCCTCTCGAGCTGATTGCTAGTATGCAAAGACCTTGCTTGGCTGAAAAATTCAAGTTTGTACAATTGGGGTCCTCATATCGTGATGCACTGCCTGAATTCTAATGAAAAAATATGTAATTAAAAAACCCCCAAACCCAAACAAAAACCAAACACCATGGAAACACCGAGATGAGTTTCTTAACCTTTCTTCCAAGCCACTCCACATGCAGCAGTTTCTCCAGCCAAGCTTGCTATCTGCCCCCCCTCAAATGCTCCAAGACATAAGTCCCAATATTGCTTCTGAACCTTTATTTGGGTAACTGTAGGATGCAATTCATTATAACCAACCTTAGACACCTCAGAGCGGGTTGGAAACCAGAGCTGGTAATTCCAGGGTCCCTCTGCAGTCCATAAAAACAGCTCCATGCATCTCACCTTGGAGATGCTGGACAGAGATGCCTGCAGCCCCAAAGGCTGGCTGCTGCTTCAGCGGATCGGGTTTGGCTCCTGAGGAACCACCACGTTAGGAGTCAACGTTAGAGTACTCCCAGGGCATGTCTATCTTCTTTCTTTCTCTCTCTCAGGGTTATTAGGATTATTGGGTTAAATTTATACCTCCAAATCCGAGCATTGGTTCAAAACCTGCCTGTCCCCATCGTTGGTCCTGCTGTTACAAAAGGAATTGCTTACACGGACACAGTCATTGGAACACTGTCGGAATAACCCACCCGTCATTAGCAACACAGGCCTCTTCTAAGCCACACGTTGCAATTATTCATGGAAAATCAAGTAGGCAAACGGAGACAGGAGAATCAGTCTACAAGGCACTGGCAGAGACCAACTCCGGAAGCTTACAAATCCGCATTCGAACGGAGAGGTGGGACTAAAGCACATCCCGAGGGGAGACAGGATGCCTGCCTTGTTAAGCATCCATTTGTACACACACATGCACGTAAATGAGCACAGAAGAGGCACAAACTGCTGTCTCGCTCAGGCTTCCAGTCTGAAAGTTGCGTTTTACCAGTAGGAGACGGTCTTTGAATTTCTGAACAAGATATATGTCCCAGCTGCTTTCGCGACCCCTACACTAAATAGGCAAAACGATGCTAAGGAATGAATGTTAAAAACAGAAAGGCATAAATAATAAAGGAAAATTCAAGACTATGTTTCCAGATTCCTGGGGCGAGTTGTGTGTCTGGAGAGAAATAAGCTCCCAAAACAAAATGGGAACGTGTTCCTGTTTAAAAAAAAATAAAATAACTCTTCTCAACTTGGCTCGGGAAAGCACCACTCAGAATAAATATATAACAAATATATAACAAAGAGAAGAAAAACTCAAGCTTTGGCATATTAAAATACATCAGAAACACAGCGATATGAAACAGCAAGAGATGCAAAATGAGAGGAACCACAATCCTCACAGGTTTGAGCATTTCAGGTTGTAAAAATGAGCCAGGAACAGCAAATTCCAGCGGCGGCCGAGGACCGTTCTTGCCCAGAAAACAGAGCAACTGCCAGCAATGTTACAGGAACGGCAGAAGAATGCAACAAATATTGCTGTTCATTAATTAAGAAAGAAACCAGATGGTACAGTCATGCCACAGGAAACATGTTCTGTTCCAGACAGCGATGCAGGCAGATGTGAAACAACAGCGAACGGAGCTGGTCGTTTTTAAGTCAGGAGATCTTCAGTTGCATCCCACGGGCTTTCAACAAGCCGGACACGAACAACTCCGGAGCGCTCATCGTAGCTTCCTGCGGGCGTTAGCTGTGGAGGTTTGAGCATCGGAGGACATGCTGTTGTGTCGATATTTTAAATATGTGAGCAGGACGACCAGGCTAATAACAAGCTATCAGTGCAGCTGATATCCCAGGAAATAAAGGAAAATGCTCGTATAAAATCAAATTAGGATTGATAGGAAGTAAATAACTGATGTCTATCGACACACAGGTCTTAAATCAACTGTATGTGTTTTTATTAAGGCTACAAGACTGGCTACACAGTGTGACAGCCCTGATGCAACACGAGTTCGGTACGGCACTTAACTTCGTACAGTTAGGATTTCTCAAGTAACTGGAATTACATTACATAACGTGGAATATATTAAACAAATTAATAATCGGCCAAGCGACAAGTCGTATAATGTAACGAGATCATCACTGAGCACGTGCTCATACTGAAATCCCAGAAGGAGCAGTTCTTGCGCCCTACATTACTCATCCTCCTGCGAGCCACCAGCAACAGCCCCTGCAACTCAGGCTCCCACCGCCTCTGAAAGCCGCAGATAGCGAAGGACACGAGATACGGATCTACTACAAGCAAAGACCTTGCACGTTTTTAATCACCGCTGCCTCTGGGAACAGAGACCCTTCCCCATCCAGACGGGATGTAACAGAGGTGGGACACAGCAGCAGCCTGCTCAGTGCAAGAACAAGGGGGCAAGAAATGAAAGTAGCAGGTGGCAAGTCCAAAACCAAAGAGGAGACAGCGGTTTCTTCACACACGACCAAGCTACACGGTTTAGCTCCTTGCTGCAGGGTGTTGTGCACGCCAAAGGTCTGCAAGAGCTCAAGGAAGGATTGGCCGTGTCACAGTGCAGGCACCCGTGATGGTTACTGGTGAGACAGACACCATCTCGGGCTGGGAAGGTTTTGGGGATGTTGACAGAGCAGAAGCTGGAGAGTTGGGAAGGTGTTGTACAGGGTCTGCCCAGTTCTCGCATCCTTCTGGAGACTCCTCTGGAGAGTCCAGAGGAGGCCACGGGGATGCTCAGAGGGCTGGAGCCCCTCTGCTATGATGAAAGGCTGAGAGAGTTGGGCTTATTCAGCCTGGAGAAGGGAAGGCGCCGGGGAGACCTTATTGCAGCCTTCCAGTACCTGAAGGGGCTACAAGAAAGCTGGGGGGGGCTTTTTACAAGGGCAGGGAGTGACAGGACAAGGGGTAACGGGGTTAAATTGAAAGCAGGGAGGTTTAGATTAGATATCAGAAGAAATTCTTCCCACAGAGGGTGGGGGGGCACTGGGACAGGTTGCCCAGAGAAGCTGTAGATGCCCCATCCCTGCAAGTGTCCAAGGCCAGGCTGGATGAACACCATGCTGTGATTCCATAATTCAATGAAAATGTGGCTTTTTAACCACAAACAGCCTACAGGCAGCCCCCCGGTTTGAGAGGCAGACAGAAGCTCACACCTCATTTAGAGAGCACCAAAGATCTAACAGATATAATTCCCTGGAAAAACCACTCCATCCCCTCAAGCTCTCCCATGTCCCCCACATTTTCTTGTCATATTCATAGAATGGTTTGGGTGGGAAGGGACCTCAAAGCCCAGCCAGTCCCACCCCCTGCCATGGGCAGGGACACCTTCCACTAGACCAGGTTGCTCCAAGCCTCATCCAGCCTGGCCTTGGACACTCCCAGGGATGGGGCATGTCCCCAACCCCATGAAGATTTTGCTAAGCTTTCCCATGTCCTCCTGCCCTGCTGTAGCCCATGAAATGATCACACACCACCACCTACAGAAAGTCACTACTGTGCAACCTGCCTGCAGCCCACTACCTGTCGTCCCTGAATCACAGTAAGAAGCTAAAGGAGCTGGATCTTGGCTTTTCTTTCCAAGACGTAACACCTGGAGGCACCAATAAAAGACACTTCAGAGGTGCGATTATGCACAAGCTTTCCACTTAAGATACAGAGAGATCTGGAGGAGACAGATAAAAGATGTAAGTATCCATAGATTATTATACACATCAACACCCCAGGATATGTTTCCCTTTCACCAAAAAAGCCTTTAAATTAGTAGGAATATGCACTTAGAAAACTCCAACATTACAAACCCCAAGCCCTTTCAACAGAGCTCGCACTGACTGGTGAGTCTTTGCTATTCTACATTCTTCCCAAATCCTGTATCCAGCATTTCTTGCTCAAACTGTCGACAACGTCCACTAAATGGTTTGAACTGATTTGTTTTAGGTGTATCTACGTTCTTCGCCCCAACAAAGCATCGAAGGTGGTGTGTTCCCGGCAACCCAACAAAGCACAAAGAAGAAATATCCCATACGAGTCAATGGACTGGACCCTGGTTTTAAACAGCTGATGCTGAGGGCAAGAAATGGGTTATCCACGATCTTGAGAAGCGTATCCTCTGGAGCTGGTTTGAGCAAGGTTCAGACCAGACGACCTCCTGACACCCCTTCCAGCAAGGTTCGGACCAGATGACCTCCTGACACCCTTTCCACCTAATCTATCCCACATTAAATACAGAGGATTCAGCATATCAGTAGTTCTTCTTAGTCCATGAAAACATATTCAAACACACAGAGGACAGCCTGGTGTGCTGCTGAAACCAAATCCAAGTGGGTGCTTTGAAATTCTACTATCAGCTGAAAAAACCAGTGGAGAGTACGAGGAAGGTAAAATCTAGCATGGTGTTTAGGCTCAAGGTCAACTGTTAATACATTTTTGCAGTAAAATACATCCACTAACCCCTTTCAGAGGTTCTAGCAACCAGAAGAAACAACTTCCTGCCATCCTTCATCCAAGCTAGACCTCACCCAAACCCTTTGATCTTTAGCTTACTACGACATTTTCCAATCCCTCCGAGTCATGCGCTTCCTACTGCATCTTCAGCCGTGGACCTACAGGGCAAAACCGCTTTGCAGCCCAGTTCTCACACAGCCCGCGACGGACCGAGCCAACACAGCACCTTTGAAGCGGTCACCATTCAGCCTGTGAAACGCGCAGCTTTCAATACCTCCCTTGTGATGTTTTACTTAAGGCTGTAAATATTTTATCGGTGACTGTTGAATATTAAGATGCACAAACAAGGGTCCGCGGAGCCAGGACCAGAAAGAGCACTGCTCTCTTCACTTGACGACTGGGCTCCAAGTCCAGAGGAGGCCATGGAGATGACCCGAGGGCTGGAGCCCCTCTGCTGTGACGAAAGGCTGCAAGAATTGGGCTTGTGCAGCCTGGAGAAGAGGAGGCTCCAGGGAGACCTCGCTGCAGCCTTCCAGTGCCTGAAGGGGCTACAAGGAAGCTGGGGGGAACTTTTCCCAAGGGCCTGTAGTGACAGGACAAGGGGGAACGGGTTTAAATGGAAAGCGGGGAGGTTTAGATTAGATATCAGGAAGAAGTTCTTCCTGGAGAGGGTGGGGAGGCACTGGGACAGGTTGCTCAGAGAAGCTGTGGATGCCCCATCCCTGGAAGTGTCCAAGGCCAGGCTGGATGAGGCTTGGAGCAACCTGGTCTAGTGCAAGGTGTCCCTGCCCATGGCAGGGGGGTTGGAACTAGATGATCTTTAAGGTCCCTTCCAACCCAAACCATTCTGTGATTCTGTGTGATTCTGTGAAGACAAACGTGAACACAGCTCTGGGCTTGCCCAACCTTGGTCCACGCTGCGACCGTAGGATCCTCTCCTGTCTCTCTGCTCCAACAGTTTTTTCCCTTTACCCTAGGTAATCAAAGCTAATAAATTATACCCAACTATAAAAAGCAAGCAGAAAGGAGTTAGGAGGGATTTAATGTTTATTGTATGTTGACAAAATCCATAATTTATTTACTTGTTTTTCATTGCTCTGCTATATATAAAAAGGGCACACGACAAAGTAACAAGAAAGAAGAACAGCTTTGTTACAAGGGGTTGCAGGGAGCCTCCTGCCAGGACCTTCCTCCTCGGTCTGCTTACAAGTAACGTGCAGCACTGAGTAGTTTTTTGCAACGCCTCCAAACTCCAAGGCTGTCGGGCCAGTGTAAATGCTGCTTTAATCTCCCCGGAGTAAGGGCATTCAGGCAACAGTTTTAAGGCAATTCTCACTACATTTCCCCTCCCTGTGAAAATACTCTTTCACGATCCCTTTAAATTTGATTTTGCTTAAGAATCTGTACACATTTTTGGGCATCTGGAAAGCGTGTTTTCCTCCTTATCTACTTTTTCATGTGGTCCCTGCCTGATTTATACCCAATACCAAATAAGCGTTGCAGGAGACACAGAAAGAAAAGGCGTTTTGCAAGAGGGCTAAATCTGTTTGCCAGTTAATTGTTGCAAATTAAAAGGTCAGAAAAACAATCGCTGTATTTGGAAAGAATAATTTTACACAACTAAGACCTCAACGAAAAAAACCAGAATATATTAACTTTGTTCCAGTAAAGCGAGTTGTCTTATCTACCCATGAGGAAGTTTAATAAACAGCTCTCTGTACTTCTAAGGTTTTGAGCGCGTGCCAGGTTCTGCAGGGATCTCGCTCGTCCTAGATGAAACCGCAGGGCTCTAACTGAAAAGCACAAAGTGTAAAATATGTTTTAAAAGAAATCTGAAGGAAAAATTGATTGGGTTTGTTCATTTACCCAATCGATAACAACAGGCAGCACCAAAACTAAAGTTACCTCTGCAGGTTGCTCCTACGCCTCAAGCCCCATGAATTAATCTGCCGGTTCCCAAAGCCCAAGGTCCTCCCGTAAGACCGGAGAGGCACATTGTGAAGCCCAGGTTAGGAGTCCTGCCAGAGTTTTCCTAACCTGAGGCTAGGGTCACCTGGGCTTATTCCTTGAGGCTCGTAGCCACAGCTGGTGGAGCCATCCGGGAAGAGGAGAGAGGCACGAGTAGGTCCAAGGCTGGGGGAAAGCAGCAGCAACAGCGTTTTATGGATCACTGTTCAGCTCTCCCGGTCTTGACAGACTGCCCAGCACTCATCCTTGGGGATATCTGCAGGACTGAAGAGGCCAGGCTGAGTGACACTGCCACAAAATTTGGGGTTCGACTCACTGAGTGACAAGCAAGGCAGACAAACCGAGCTGGAGGATCCCTAAACCCCAACTAACTCCAGGTAGCACACAGGCAGAGCTCAACGGAAAGGAAAAGCTGTATTTGTGTCTGCAATACGTAAACACATATTTCTGTACGTAACAGCAAGTACAAAAGAACTTTTTTTGGCAGGTCTCCAAAGCAACCTCATGAGTGCTCAACCTGCCACAGGTCTCCTACACCATCACGGGCTTTGCTTCATTCACCACCACGTTGTAACACTAAGCCCAGACTTCCCAATTTTGATTTTTACGCAGATTGCTGTAATTTCGAACCAGCTCAAGATTTCACAAGTGCTGTGCAACCGTAATAGCACTTTGCTGGCAGAAGTTCCCAGCTGAACCACTTCAGGAACATCAGGCAGCGGAAATCACACAAGTCAACATCTCTCCCTTGCCATGACTTGACCATCATCAGCTCTGGGGAACACCGAACCTGCTGCAGGATCCTGCAAAGAGAATCAGCCTCAAAGCTCTTTAGCAGACGACACGTTCCAAGGGTGCTTCAGCCCTCCCTGCCGCAGTACAGGCAAGCAGGGCTCCCGGCTCGCATCCTGAAAGCAGAAGTGTGCTTTACGGCGAGAAAAGAAAACCCCAAAACCAAAACCCAAAGGCATTTTCTCCCCGCACACAACTCCACAACCCCAAATGCCTGCTCGTTATATCTTGCCAAATTAATCCATAGCTTGCTCCTAGCCAAAGGAATCATGACATTTATGTCCAAAACCTCTCATGGCATTAACGGCCTGAACTGCACACTTTAGATTAGGTTTAAATAACTTCCTGATAGAGGTTAAATCCAACTTTATTCCTCCCTCGCCGGCTGAACATGAACTCTACAAACACCCTCATTTGTGGAACAGCATCCACATTCTCAGAATATTCGGTTTCTCTCATGAGGGCAAATTTGGTTTCAAGCCAGACGACATATAAATAATTATTTACCCAGCTCAGTACTCCTGCGGTGCTCAGGTTCCTTCTCTTCCCAAGAGTTATCTTAGGAAGTGTCTCCCGTCACTTGCAAACTACTTTGTCAGAGTGATGCCAAAGGGTGACCATCGCTGCCTTGCTTGGCATCAGCTCCTTGGAAAGCCTGAAATTGCATGATGTCTCCAAAGGACTGCACTTGAGGTTGGCTCTGAGGAATGCAGGAGAGACGAGCTTGTAAGGAGGACAGCAACTGGTTTCAAGAGCTGTGCCAATGCTAATTCCTCGGGCTGGAATGAAGATGCACCTCTGAAAGCGAAAGTTCAGATGTCGCAGGGTCCCGGTTCCAACACAACCAGCTCCTACCGCACCTCAAAACCAAATCCCTAAGCTGAGAATGCCTCCAAAGAACAATATTGATCTCAGGGACATGGGACTGACTTTTAATTCTTTCCCACCCTTTCTTCTCCCTGTGCAAAGCCAATGACAACGACTGAATGATGACAAGTGGCTTCAGACGGGCAGCGTGGTGGAACAGGCTGCTGCCCACGTAAACCCTGAGGGATGCACAAACCGGCTGACATGCCAAGCAGGCAGCCCTGAGAAGAAGGACTTGG
>NW_010263339.1:0-17166 GCF_000690775.1 Eurypyga helias
CCCTCCAACAGATATTGGGGTGGCTTTTCTACGGGGTGGATTTTCTACACATTCTTCCGGTCACATTCTGGTTGCTTCACCTCCTTGTTGCTAGCTCACTGGCAAAACAGGGTATGGCTCTGCACAGTATCAAATAACTTTAGGAAAGAGAAAAGGGTTTCCTGGCCACACACTGGAACAGTAGGACAATTGGTGACTACTGCTTTCTTTCTGTAGAAGTGATCCCAGGTGAAGGAACAACAGCAGGGTTATATGCCAGGTTTGGATAAGGGCCGTGTCCCACTCACTTGTCACTTAGCTCTCCATGCCGCCAGGTGCTTTGTGAAGTACCCCATTAGTAGAGCTCACAAATGTGTATCCTCTGAGAATAAGGAAGTTTTTGAAGGCAGTGTTGTTGGTAGCTCTTTGTGTGGACCCTAACAGATTAGTTAGGGCCATATGATCCATAACCTTGAGTTAAAGTTAGGTAACTCAGCATCACAAATGTCTCTCTCTGTTGTCAGGAAGGGAGTGCCACCCTATGTGTGCTGAAAAGGAGCTGAATACGTGGACAGGAGAAGGTGAACTTGGTTAGTATAACTGGTCGTGGCACCTACGCCACTTGAAAGTGAGAAAACACAGAAGCAACCTTTGCAGGCATCCTATATTGGCTTGTTACCTTGGCTGTAGGTATAGATTTAAAGTGGTAAAATGTGAAAGTAGGTTCCTGTCTTTTTCTGCAGAGAGGAATGTTTAACACCAGATTCACACTGCGCACACGTCTGCTTCAGTCTTGTCCAGGCACTGCAATAGCTAACAAAGACTTCTGGCCATGGCACGTCTGGAGTGCTACATGATTGGTGCTACCTTCTCTTTTCTGTGCCTGACACTCTAAAAAAGTGAGACTGTTTTAGACTGGACCTGAAGCCTGGTCTACAGGCAGGGGCAGGCCTGCTCTCGTCCTGGACATGGGTATAGGCCAGGCGAGGCATACTAGATCTCCGGCTGACCAGTTTGCCTAGCCATCTGATGGACATGGAGGGTGACCCTAAAGTGTGCTGGCTGCCCCTCAGTCACAGTATGGAGCCTGAAGGAGAGCAAAAAATGTGATCTAGATTGTTTAGAGCACTCTGGGGTGATCACAGGAGATATCTGAGTCAGGGGACTTTACTGAACTTGGCATAGTTGAAAAACTTCTACTTGTAGATTGCAAAGACCTGCGGGATAGTTCAGGGCACTCCTTCCAAAGCATGGGATGGACAAACCTGATGGGCTTTGCCAAGGCCAGGGCACTGAACTGAGTCTGGTAAATGATACATGCATCTGTGTGCTGTTGACAGAGTTAGAATGGGCACAGCCAGAGTAATCGGTTTAATTAAATACTTTCATCTATAATTTGTCTGATTTGAGAACATATTAACTTGAAATTAAACTTCCAATATATTATTACAGGAACATATTCTGTTTCCTTTATGTCCCGTTATAGCTGTGATTAATATATTCAAAAGTATACATTACACTGCCACAATAATGAACAGACCTAAGTGAATGTAAATATCTGTAGTGAAATACAATGAAGTCCTGCTGTGCAATGGTAGTGTTAGTAATTTTTGCATGAATAAATGAAGGTAGAGTGTAAAATTCCATAACTCTGCTATGAAGCAAAGTTTCCAGCCAGCATGGAGCATCAAGTCTTCAGAGGACTAGTTTGTTGTAAACAGTTATTGCTACTAATCTAATACTTAGTCACAAATGAAATTTTTTTATTGTTCTAGGTGATTCCCTATCTCCACTATGTTCCACACTCATTCTTTTCTGGAAATGAAAGCCTGACATTTGATTCTGTCAGGGTCAATTTTGGATGTAAAAATCAACAAGAGAAGCACTTGCTCTAGTCTCTTAAAAGTGATTCATCACCTGTGGCTGATTGCTGAGAATACTTCGATGCTGAATTTTATTGTCCAGATTCACTGATTTTTTTAAGACCAGAGGAAAACAGTATCATTTGGTCTCAGCTCCTTCATAGCACAAACTGTAACTTTAACTGAATTGGAGTATATTTTAAAGAATAAAAGATTTAATAAAATCTTGTTTGCACAAAAAACTCCACATGCTTTGGTAAGCTACTCAAAAGATTAAATATTGTTATCTTTAAGTATCTGCATCTTGTTTCTCTTCCCAATTATATAGTCTGATCATCTCTTACTTAAGCTAAGCAAGTTGTGGAGTTTTTTTCTTTCAATAGATACAGGATAATAATCCATCCAGAACCCCATGTATGTCCCAGTAAGTCTGCATAAAATAGGGGAGAAGCTCATATTGGGAAAATATATATCGGCTTTTATTTTCAGAGACAAAAAAAGTAAGAATTTTTTTTTTGTTAATTCATAATGCCTTTTCTATAAAGAAAATTAATTTCTTCAGCTGGCTAAATAAACTCTTTTAAGCCTTTTTCTTTTAAAACATTTCTCATTAGAAGTGATACAAAAAAGCTTAAACCTTCATTTATAAAATGCCTTAATGAAAAAGTTGAAGCAATTCTGAAAGGCATCTAGCAAGTGTTGAAATGAAATATTCTTACATCTTAAAAATTCCCCACATTTCTATGGATCTCCTTTCTTTTCAGATACATTTGCCACCTTGTACTGAAATTTGTACTTTTCTTGACTCTTCTGAAATACTACTTCACATCAAATGAATTGATTACTGAAATAAAAATGTCAGAAACAAATAAGCATTATTCTCTTGACTACTAGACTAAGGAGTCCTTTATGGTCCAAATCTTCTTCGGTTCAAATACATAGAGATCATAAACAAGTAAGTTCTTATTTTGTTTCTGAAGTACACTGGAGAAGTAAAAAGTGCAGAGTAAGACAATCTTTCCAAACTTCTGCTCCAGCTTGCAACTCTTCTCCAAAGTCTTGCTGATATAAAATGCAAATTCTGAAAGTATATATGGATTTTCTAGTACTTTCATTACCAAACATGAGTTCAGAAGTACTAGCAATGTTATTATACTGATTGATATTTGTAAAATTGGAGAATCATGTAATTTGGAAGGGATCTCCAGACCTTGCCTGGAACAATGTCCTGCTCAAAGCAGGGTGAGCTAGAGTGGGTAACTGAGGGTGATCCCCTTCCTGTACAAAGACTACCTTAAATCACTGCATTGGAACTTGTATTCAGATGTCTGCCATGAACCTTGATCCTTTTTATGAGTCACATCTTGCCAGGTAAGTGAGTTCCAGCTACAAAAAATAATGGTTTAGGTCTGTTGACCTTTTGTATGCAATCTCCATGTCTTCCTGGCAGATCCCCAGTGCATGTTAAAATGGCATAAGGTAACTTCACTGAATTTCCAAATGTACTATTAAGGGTAGCTTTGGCAGGAAGGAATCCTGAGATGCCCAAAGGCAGCTTCGGATCTATCCTTGCTGTGCCCACCACAGGAACTTGTCAAGATTAGTTTGGGGATGGAAGGGTATCTTTCAGTCTGTGATTAGTGGCTGGTGGCAAGATCTGTAGTTTTTCTGCTTTGATGGAAGAATTTTAGCTTGTCTCTTGGTTCTTGCTTTGCCCTTAGGTAGCTTATGGAAGAAGGGGAAGCCATTGGTGGCTGCCTTCCAGAGGGTGCCTGGAACAAGGCCAGAGAGTCTCCTTAGCTTAGTCCTTTTCAAACCTTTAGATCCCCTTTAATCCAGGATAGTAGACTCTAGTATCCAACCTGATAGATACTGCTGTGACAGTAGGTCATGGACAGAGCCCTACTGCCAGGCTATGGCAGCCTCAAGAAAAGATTGTTTGAATGTAAAAACACACATTTACCTGCATCCAAGGTGAAGTGCTCTCAAAAGCAGCTACTGAGCATTTTGTACTACCTGCAGGTTTGAGTTCTTGGATAAAAACTGTAAATAGGAGCTTATATGGTTTTTTGTTTTGGTGGTTTGTTGTTTTTGTGTTTTTTTTGACATTCACTACTTCTATTTTTGAAAATAAAGTTATGAAAACTATGTCAATGTCAAATACTGGGTAAAAACTGCTGGAGGTGATGGTATCAGAATGTGGTTATAGAGGCTTGTGTAATTTTTGCAACTGATTAAAAAACAGGAATAGGAATTCTTTTCCTGATATATTAATTCTTTTTTAAAAAGTAGGTTTTCTTTGTTCAGTACAGTTCCTTGAAGGTCTTAAGCAATCCCACTTGAAACCTAATTTTATTAACATTTTAAAAGAAATATTTGTGGAAAAATTTTAAAAAATTGTTTGGAGAACTTTGGAACATAGCTTTACTCATCCACAGTATTGTCTAATCCTTTAAAATGAGAAGAGAATTTTGCTAAAATTGGCTAAATGTTATGATAGTGATGGTCTTATGGTCAGTTGCAAGCTTATAGCTAATGGTAGTGTTAAAATACTTAAAGTGTAGCATTAAGTCATTACTCCTCTGGAATATATTGATCTATCTAGGAATTTGCTAACAGTCCTTGTCCTAAACCCTGTATTTGACAATCAGAGGCTTTTGGTCTATGTTATAACCAGTGAAACTACTGTTTTAATTTTTGGAAAAATGGGAGTTTAGTTTGCAGCAAAAGAAGGTTCCTTCATATTACATCACTTTGTGCTGACTTTCCCTAGCACCACTTCTGCACCCTCTACTGACTTTGACAACATATTAAAGGGTAAAAGCAGCAAGCAGTCACAGGACCCTCAGTGCATGTGGAGGGACTGAGGAAATGTTTAAAGGCAAGTATTTCTTCAGGATTGTATTTCTGCTGCATGGTCCATCAATTAATTTTCAAAATATACCATATATAAAAAACTTACTCTTTTCAAAGTATATTGCAAGAGACATCAACTCACTTAAAAATCTCAATTCTGGGGTGGAGCAAGAGATTTAAAACAGGAAATATTTATAGGAAATATTCCTATAAATGAACACCTTGCCCTATCTCTGAGTAACTTTCAATGTTACTTGTGCCACATACCAGAATGGTTTCCTCATTAGAATTGTGCACTGTTTTCAGTGCTGAGGAAGTGCTAGTGAGTTTTTGAAGCATGTCTCAGGCAGGTTGTGTCTAGATCTGGGTTTACCTCTTTTAATGCCAAGCCTGGACCTAATTCTTTAGCCTCAGGAATTGTGTATTGGAGGACTTTAATTACAAAACAGGGAAGAGAGGTAAAGAGCTTATTTATTTAACTATTTAATCATGATTTATTTCCAAGAAATAAATTGAAAATTGAATATCCATATCAAGGTAGGTAGCACTCTATCTGTAGTACAAACAGTCAAGGAATCTGAATGAGAGGACATGGAGTAAAAATGCTCGATCACATTATAGCATAAAAATAAACAGGTAGTCTGAACTGAATTAAACTACTGAGATTTATATAAAAATGTAAAAGTCCATAAGAACAGTAAATTATTGAAATTCCTTAAGATCATCATGCTTCAAAAAACCCCACAGATTTATATACTTCTGGAAGATTTATTAAAAATGCACTTTAAATAAAAGAATAAAGATGACAATGGTATTTCTGAAAACTCCCAACAACCAAGGAGCAACCTTACCAGACACCGAAAAACATGAGTTTCATGTTCTCATTGAAACCCTCACTGTAAAAAATTTCTTCCTTATACCTAGTCTAAATCTCCCCTCTTTTAGTTTAAAACCATTACCCCTTGTCCTGTTGCAACAGGCCCTGCTAAAAGATCTGCCCTCCATTTATTTGTAAATTATTTGCAAACTATTGCAAATTATTTCCAAGCAAATTAATTACTAGCTTTTCTTGGTTCAGATTGTCCAGTCATGATTCTTAAAGAAATTCACAACACAGTCTATGGTTTACAAGTAACAAGTTGAAAGTAGATCAAATAAGGAAGCATCTTCCTTTTTAGAAAATGGAACCAGAAAGCACAACTTTTTGTATTTTAGGGGTATCTATGCATTTTTTTACTACAGACTTAATGTACAAATGGAAACTCTAATAATTTTGCTATATATGGCATATCTTAGTAAAGCCACTTTATCTACCTATCTAGTCATTAAGTGCCTAACTAGAATTTAACTGCATGCCTGAAAATAAAAGCATGGAAGAATAATGATGGATATTATTTCTTTTAATGTCATTTCCTCTAATGCATTACATGGGGAGAAGCTGTGACCCTGTAATCACTGAAATACATGGTTAACTTTACAAACTTCACACGGCGAACTCGGCTCAAAAGAATTACAGTATGTAGAAAGTTAACACATACAGGGATGTTCAGACCTATTATCTTAAAGAAAAATAATGATAGTAAGAGTGCTGTTTTTCTGATGGTTTCTAGGCTTTTTACTGATCTGAAATTAATGGAGGCTAAGAATAACCTGAGAGACGATATTGTAGTTTGTTTGTAGATCTAAGCTGAAAATCTGAGCTGTAAAAATGAAGAACTAATTATCGTAAAAGGCAAAAGCACCCATAAATCAGTTGCCACAACTTGTAAGTTTAAGATGCCTGGTGCTATGAATGGGATCTAAAACTATGCTAGATGCTCAGGCTCCCCTTAGCAATTCATGCAAACTTGCTATTCAAAGCACCATGTGGTGAATGCAGAGTGATGTAAAGATGCCCAAAGAAGTTAGGGAAGCCACCTTAGAGGATATGCAGCTACACCTTTTAGTTCAAGGAGTGGAGCGCAGTGGAAACTCATCTAGGGAAACAGAGAAGTGTATATGTTCGATGTTGTCTTCACCTTTTCTGTTCAGATGGAGAATATTCAGACCTCTACCTTTTATTTCCATGGAAAGATCCAAACAACAGACAGGAGGCAAGTGTTTCCACTGGAGTTTCCTATTGGACCTGTGGAAGCAAAGGCTCACGTGACTACTAAGAGAGTTAAGAGCCTGACACCATGCTTAGGACACTAGCTGTAAGGGAGGATGCTGAAACGCTAGTCTTCCTATCCAACCTATGCTGGACATCATTAGAGAAGAAGAAAAGTACCAAAATAGTTTACAGCCTGAGAACTGGCATCCAGAATTCCTTACTCCTAAGGAAATGTACTGGGCAATATAACACAGAGTGATCTGACAGTAGGTTGATGGGGTTTTTCTGGATATGTTTGTATCCTGTTTTATATATGTATTGGTATTTTTTAAAATCTGTCCCTAAGCAGTTTGTTGATTCCACATAGCAATTTAACAGCAAAACTAATACATGCTTCTGGACCAGCAACTATAACTCCTGTAGTGTGCTCTTGAAAGAAATTTTAAAAGCCTGAGGCAAATGTCAGCAATTCATGTGGCGTAGAAAGGTGAGGCAAGTGCCAGAGAATCTGGTTACCTCTCCTAAGGGAGAAAGGCTTTTTTGACATCTGCAGAAGAGTTGATTTTGTTCATTGTTTAGCCACAGTGGGTTGCGTATCCCAGTGTAAGGTGGGCAAACCATCTGTCTATCTGGGCAAGAGTAGTTCCTCCATTGTATTCTTGACACAGGTTTGGCTCAGCTCTGCTGCGGAATTATTTGCCACTCACTACTTGCATCTGATTATATTAATGAATCTTACACATGCATGATGAGAAGAATCATGGGAAGATAGGACAACTCCTAGTGGAGTTACTGGTAAACATCCCACTGACTGAGCATGAGACTTAGTTGAACCCAATGAAGAGACGGATATGGATGGATTCCTGTGGGGTGTTTCTCAGCAAAAATGACCTGTCCTGCAGCTGGCAAGCCTCTGAAACAAGACAAAAATTACCTATCCCATGAACTCTTTAAGTACTCCAGGTAATGGATTTAACTAGAAAGAGAAATGAACTGTTAATTTTATTTTTCAGACAAAACAAATATGATACTTTAGAAAAGTAAAAATAAATGCTCTTTTTTTTTTTTAAAGCCAAAAAGCAAAATCAACTAGTCAGCTTTCCAAATGCAATCTATGTGAATAATGTGTCTTGAAATACAGACATTTCTATAAAATATTAATTACTTCACTTACGGACTGTATTAAATTACATTTAGCAGTTTTGAAATTCCTTCCATATATATTTAGGAGTAAATATTTATTAATTTTTTTTAATCATGGAAACCACTTCCTGTGTAATTTTACTCTTTTTGTTAAAATAAAAAGAAATATTACTTGTATGCCAGGCACAACAAAAATCTAAGGAGTTTCCTAGGATCAGAGATAACTTTTGTGGGTAGGAATGAATCTGAGGAATGTGCTAATTTTTGCTTATAGCTATAGTGTCCAAAATTTCAGACACATGAAAGGTGAAGAGTGACTGATTAAACAAAAAAAAATGCTTTTTAACAAGATAGCATCATTGTAGCTTCTCTAATTTAAATGGTTTACATAGGCAAATCTGTATGAAGTTATGAATATAGCTCAAATGCTTGATTCATCTTAAAATACCCAGAATGACTGAAATGTGCCTAATTTTCTGTTTTACTGAAAATAAAAATTTCTCTAATTGCAAGAGTAATTTGGTGCCATGTATGTTGTTTGATGTAACAGTTTATAATCCATAAATACATCTATCACTTAACAAGTTTATTTTCTGTTTTCCTTTCAGCATTATTAAGGATGAAATTTTGTAAAGAAGGACTAGAAGATAACGAAATGGTAATAAAGTTAGCTACTGTTTAATAAACATCATATTTTCTCTCATTCGTGTGTTCAAAAGTAGAGAGGAGTGCCATATCTCTTTCATGTGCACAACAGATTCAGTGTCAGAAGAGGAGGAAGTTGGCAGGCTCATGAATAATGCTAAAGGAGGAGAGCAGCTGTTTAGTAACAAAACCTTCTTAGCAGAGCCTTTCAGCCAGTTGCTGTACCATTTGACGTGGTACTCGTGAGAGCGTGTGTGCATGCATATGTAACTGGAAAGGCAGGAATGTAGGAAAAAAGATCACAGTGGAAGTACCGATTGTCATATTAACTAGGTAAATATGTCATTTTTATAAGAGGAAAGCATTTTAATATTTAAATATGAAAGAACCACCTGAAAGGAACCTCTCCTCTGGCTCTTTTTAAACTTTTTTTGCCAGCAGAGCCTACCGACAGAATGTGTTTTGTAACTGTTTCTGTAGCACCCACTCAGGAAAATCATGGCTTTCTGTCAGTCAATGGAAATTGTGCCATTCAGACAAACCAGATCAAAATTTTACCCTATGACTTCTCTCAACTTTATCAGTATAAAAAAAAACCCCAGCCATACCCCCAAAACCCTCACCATGCAATTGGAAAAGTCAGTGTAAAAAATACCCAGGAAGAAACAACAGGAACTGAGAAAATCACCAAGAAAAAAATACGCCTGAAAAAATGGCATGGAATGACTTTTAGACACCAAATGAGAAAAATGTCTATTTTTTTTCTTTTTTTGGGGACAGTTCCCATAAATGTATATGCATGTAAGTTATTCCTACTCGGTAGAATAGTTTTCTTGACTGCAGTCTGTAAAGTCTGTATATAAAGAATGGGAAAAATAGGCCCTGAATTCATTCCACTGGGCAAAAGGAGAGAACTGTGTATCTATTTAAGGCAGTTAGCATCTATTATGACAACACAGCTGCCCTGCATTCCTCACACAGGCTCAAGAGCCACATATACTTTTGGTGAAAAAATAGAACACATACAGGAACAAGAGGTTTCTAGAGGATATATTCCGTAGTTATATTTGTTTGTTATTGTTCAGGACTCCAAAACACATTCATTCTTCACACCAAGGATTTAAAGATCCCAAGGTTTTGCTTTTCTTCTTTCCAAATTTGGGTTGTTATACTTCATGGCAGAAATTACCTTTAAAAAGAGATGTGTACAACATAATGTCAAAACTTCCATTATATGAAAAAATCTAGATTTGCATTTAGATGTGTTCATATGAATGCATTAACTCATTTTACATTGACAACAAAAGTTTTTTTCCTGTTTATTGTAGGTACTTGGGCTTTTATTTGGCAACACCTTTTAAGACGTTTGGCCAACTATTTTCATGCATGTTTTAATATGTGATTTAGACATAACGTATTTGGCAATGGCATATAGAACCCATCTCAGAGCTCAGATCCAAGTTTTAGGAGTAAGTGTTCTTAATGTTTTGTTAACTCACTGTGAGCACAAACGGCCTGAATTTTCCTTATGTAGTCTCATCTGACTATATACTGGATTCATACTGCTGGGCAAAAGAACAGAACTGTGTATCTATTGAAGGCAATTAACACCTATTAGGAAAATAATGTCTGTTCTGTGTTCTTCACACTGAAAAAAGAGCCACATGCACTTCTGATGAAGAAAGTGCACATGCACGAACAGTAGAATTCCAGAGGATGTGTTTTGTAGCTGTAATTGTCTTTGCCTAGGATTTTGATCCGTATACAAAACAAAAGCCTATTCAGCCTCCCCAGTCTTTAACACAGCAGTGCTTTCCAGCATACTTCTTTCTCAGCTCTCCCTTTACATCCAGGGATGGATGACACAGGGAGGTCCAGCCCTATAATTGTAATTTGACTTCAAAGTATTGCAACCTAAAATCAAATTCTTTATTTCTATTACATTTGCTATTCAAGGCAATTTCTAAGTAAAATATCTTTACAAGCATAGTTTCATAGTAGAAGTCAATATAATCAACGGTGTGATTATTTTCTAACTGTAATCTGTTGGTAAAATGAACAACCTCCCTGCTTCTTCCCATAGAATTTGTTGCCTTTATATCTCCTCAGATGTTTGTAATTTGGAGGAAACTGCTCTTCTTGTGATATTAAAAAACTGCAGTGTCTGTTCAACTTTTTATTCGAGGAGGAAAGGTGCTTGTCCTATAAGGAAGACTGCTTTTAAACACAATGCTTAGTACCATTTCTTTAGAAACTTAGTATTTTAGCATATTTCTCTTGTAACACCTAAACTGTTGGCATCTGACACTAAAACAGCTTGGTTATTGAAATCACCTGGATATATTTGGGATTTGACCAGTAATATTGTAGTCAAAAGAAGTGATGCATTATTCATGCTTAGTTAGGTCAGCTGAACACATCTCAGCTTTACTGTGTTTGCAATCATCTTGACTAGTGTCATAATATTTTCCATCACCTCTCCTGAGGCACATTTTGCACCTTTTCTTTTTCTCTCTTTTAGAAAAAGAAATTCTCAATTATAGCTGTAAAGCAAACAGGCAACTGAAATCCACCCATTTCCTAAAGCTCTGTTATCCCTGAGGCATCTGAAACAAATACATACTGATAGTAATTACTTCGCAGAAAGCAATCAAGAAAATCTTTTTACTCCCAACTCTCTCTTCTCCTCTTACTCCTACAATCAATGTACTTCTAAACAGAAAAGCCTGAGTTGTGTGATAGCACACAGGGAGACATGATGATAGCAAAAGCAAGTCCCCTTTATGCCCTTGTCCCCAGGAGTTTCTTCTGGTATCTTCTCCTCGCAGACCTCTTCTTGTTCACCTGTGATAAGTGTAATCTCTTCTCAGCAGCTCCCAATGCTTCACTCACTGATTTCAACAAGCAAGCAAGCAACAGAAGAGGAGTTGCTCATAAAAATCTATCCTCATCTCCCTTCATCAGACTGATGCCTGTAACAAAATGAGTTATTATCATCAGTAAGTCCACAGGAAATGGTATCCAAACCTGCGTGGGTTAGAGCAGTAGCCTCTGTTGGCTGGAGAGGATGCTGTGTGCAAGCCTGCGCGCGCCTCCAGCACAGGGTGCTGTGGGTGCCTAGGCACTCTGCTGCAGCCAAGGCAGGGCTAGAGAGCCGGGGGTTTGGAGCAGGAGTTAAAACTGGGTCATTATAAGCAAAATACCAAACTGAAACCACTGGCTACTACCTTCTCTATGCTGAGCTAGACAATAGCTCCCTCCTGGCTGTTTAGGTTTCATTATTATACACTCAAATGCTGAACTTACCCTGAAAAGGCTTTTTCTTTCCTCTTTTTTTTTTTTTTTTTGTCCTATACTAAGCCATCTTAGGTGGCTAATTTTATTTTCCAGTTAATTTTTACAAGCAGAACTGGATTTCCTGTCTTTGAACACTGTCTCCCATGCTGTGTTGGAACTTTCTGCACTCCTCTGGGATTTTTCAGTCTGTCAAAGTCATGAGCTTCATACTGTCAGAGTGGAACGTAGCATGGCTAAGAAAAAGGCAAGGAGTCATGGCACAAAGAGCTGATTACATGAATCTGGAAGCTGTCATTCCTGTATTGGAGTGAGATATGGATGTTTTCATCCAACTTAAAACATAGGACAGCTTCTTTTGTATGGCAGATTCCAGTTTACTGCTCTTTCACAAGAAGAATGTTTTGTGTCTTGCTCAGGAGTACAGAGGGACAGGAAAATGAGCTTTCTTGTACATTCTGCACTCAAAAATCCCCTTCAAAACTTTTTTTTTTTTTTACCTCTACAAAGTGAGTATTTTTCTAGTAGTACATAGAAATATGGTTATGTAGCACCAAGCTGGTCCACATGAATGATCAGGATGACAAGAATGTGATGTGTCAGCATCTATAAGGAGATAAAAACCCCTGTTAAGTAGTGGCCAAAGGTACTGAATGTGCTCAGTTCCCTTTCCTATGATTTGCCTACACACTGCCCGCTATTAGGCAATGTCATCTAAAATAATGCATTTTGTGAGGAGAAAAAACCCCCAGAAACAAAACAAAAAACCAAGAAAACCTTTGGATGCTACCTGACTTCCTTACAGCTGTGGAAAGAATGATGTTTGTCACTCACACTTAACCAAACCATAGTCAGTCCATGGAATAAGAAAAAAAGTACATAATTTTGTGAGCATACATAATAATAATCTTGACACAAATCATTAAATGAAATTACTATTTTAGGAAAGACTGTTGCATATAGCCAACTGTATAAAGTGGTACATTGACTTATTCAAATGTTTACTTACATTTCATTTTGCAGCAGATAAAATTGCATTCTGCTGCACAAAATAGTCAGTAAAAAATTAGAGGAAGAAAATATTCCATAATTTATTTCCAAAATAATTAACTTCTAGAAATCAAAACAGTGACCTATGGCAAATTGATTTTTTATTAATAGCTTTGTGTAGCTATGTGAAGAAACCTTAAGAGTACTGCAGGGAAAAAAACCCTGATTTTGCAAAATCTAGATTCAGTGCAATCACTGATCATGCTCCTGACATTCCTTTTGAAATGGTAGATCAACCAAATTAATCAAAAATGGTGATCAAAGTAGTATTAAATTTAAAAACAAAGAAAAGATTTGTTTTAGAAAACCACAACCACAAAATCTGAATGCCCAAACAAGAACAAGGGTGGAGATTAGGAGAAAGATAAAGTCAGGGGAATATTCTACCTGCTATTTGTTTTGTCAGGTGTACTGATGGTAGGAAACCAATAATGCTGCAGAGCTTTCCCCTTAACACCATGGGATTATGCAGTGATGTGGGTCTCTTAGTAAGTGAATGTATTTATCTAAATGACTTCTATTAGAAACCAAACAGGTTTTCCTTAATAATGTGAGATGACAGTGTAAGTATTTATGCTTCTGTTTCACCCTCTTCCTGTATAAAAATGCTTTTACTCACAAAGCATGAATTAACATGAGTGTGAATAGTAGAACAATTTCAAAGTCTGTGAAGATTTTCTTCCAGAGAAGGTGCTGTAACTTTGATTCCTAAACTTTATACAAATATATTATATATATTGTCTTTTCCTTGAAGTGAGACAGACCTGGCAGTTCGGCTGTTTAATGAGGGATGTTGGGGAAGAGGTCTGAAAAGCAGCTTTTGGTAAAACAACATGTGCAGATTTCATGTTCTACAACCACATTGATTTTTGGTTCAGTGCGCTGGTAAGATTGCTTACTTTGCACTCCCAAGTGGTGTAAAGAAAGCAATGATGGAAGAGAGAAGGCGATTAAGAAAGTGCAGTACCCACCAGAAGTGTGTGCATTGCTGATCTGATTTGTGGTTTGAAAGCCCCCAGTTCCAGAAGCATGGGGAAAGTAAGATAGGAACTTTGCTCTCGTTTGGCCCTGCTTAATGAGAGACAGAAAGAGGCTGGGTAATGGCAGATTACTGCTCTTACATCATATTCCTACAGCCCTGCTGTCCAGAAGGAAAGACAAACATTCTTTGCTTGCCTTGCATAGGCTTCTAGATACCTAGAAGGTGCTTACTTTATTTATGTTTAGAATCAGCCCTTGAAGTATGAGGGTGTTTCTAAGGGAGAGTCTGCTACAGAAAAAGCCTCAAATAACAGTAGTTGTTATAAGTAACAAATGTTGTACATCATTAATGATTTCCTTCTGAGTTTCTCAAGGTTTCCTAAAACATTTCTCTGAAATGTCTTTCTGTATGATTAACAAAAGTCACCTAGCTAAATTATTAATCAGATTTCATTATTATACTTTATTTTTACACCTTCTCTAAGTTATAACACTCCTTATATTATTCTCAATCAGGGAAAAGATTTTTTGAAAGATTTCTTCTGAAAAATATTCACAAATATTTCTGAACTATTTTAATAAGATTTCATATTAAAAAATACTTTGAGTTGTTTTATTGCTTCATTAGTGACATGAAAAGTTTAATCAGCCATATAGCTCTAATTATTATGCCTATAAGGGCATAAAAGTACCTGTATGTCTACAGTTTTCTCATGGATTTGTAATTTTCCCGCCACTTTCCCTATGAAACTTTATAAAGTTTGCATGTCTTCTTAAAATGAATCTGAAATGGGCTATGTCCATATCTCTATTCAACAGTGTACATTAAACTGCAAAGCTTATAAATTTCATAGTCTAAAAAAACCACTGTGTCATAAATCTGCTTATGACCCTGCTTGCTGCTTCATTGGCCATAATTCTTGACTTTTTGTAGCTTTATCCAGTACTGAGGGGTTTAATATGCTCTGCAAAATCATAGCAAGCTGCCTACTGTAGCCAGCCAGAACTTTGCTTGCTTCCTGGAAGGCAACAAGCAAATGGAGTTTCTGCACATCAGTCTCCTCTTATTGCAGTGATCTGAAGTGAAGAAATCTGTATGAAAATCAATTTCTGACTTTACGGTGGGGTTTTTTTTGGTTTATTTTTAGGCCTATTTAGGCCCAGAGGAAGAAGAATTAGCTGATTAATTCTGCCTGGAAATCTGTTGTTTTCTTTCACTGAGGGTTGCTTTTCGAGTCGATGGTGTGTCTGCTGGACACTAACATCATAGGAAGCTACTCTCACCTGTTGCCTTTGGTCCGCTCACTGTGGATCCTTGTGAAGACAGTACCTCTGCCCTCCCTGTAACTAATGGTGTTGCCACCTGATTCCAGCTGAAGCACTCCTTGCTGTCCTTGCATGCTCTAGGTTTGAGCTTGCTGGGAAAGGTTTCCTGCTATTTCCAAGTTCATGTCCTGCTTCATTAAATGATTTTTTTTCCCCACATCTATACCTATGTAGGCCTACTTGTTTTGCTGAGATTTTTTTTTTTTTAATTCAGATCAGGAGCAAAGTAAGTGATACAATCAATTCCTACATGTGAGGTCTTCTACACGAAAGGTCTTCTACATGGAACTTTATGAAAATTAATTAATATTAACTGCTTAAGGTAAGTGACACCTATGCAGAGTTTCAGAAGGATACAGATCTCACTCCTTTAAATTTCTGAGCTAAGAAATCTCACAAGATTTTTTTTCTTATGAATATAAGGTTTTAATTCTGATAATGTGAAATGAGGCTTTAATACCCCAGCATATGTATTTCAACCAAGCAAAAACAAAACCCCAAGAAACTAAAAATCAGGCAATTCAAATGAAAATTAAGTCCTGATTTTAGGCTTATTTAGCTTGCCTGTTGGTTTAGTTGTGGGGGGTTTTTTTGTTTGTTTGTTTGTTTGTTTGTTTTTTGAGAACTGTGATGTGACTGCAAAAACTCTTGAGCAGATGCTGTGATTACAGTGGCAAATAATTTGACATCTCTTTAGTCAGGACCTACCAGAATATTTGTAGAAATAATCTCCTGCAAGGCAGCGTTCACACAAGGCTGTGTGCTCAAATGTAACACAAAATGGGTTGGTTAGTCAGAATTCTCTCAGAAATTCAAGTTTACAAGTAATGTGTCTTGAGAAAGAACCTGAATTTTTAGAACTTTTAATTCCATATTTTTAGATGTAAAACTTTTAAGATGCACATGCAATATATAAAATTGCACAGAATGAGCCATATTGTTATTAAATGTTATGGTTACAGGTAAAACACTCAAAACTTGGAATGTGCCAAGAATAAGGTTGCCAGTAAAATATTCATTTGTTCCTTTGTATGTATACCTGAAACCTATCTTTAGTAGCAAACTATGCATAGAATATGCATTTCTGCTTATGCAGAAATAAGGTGTATGCGCACAACGCCCAGAGATGCCTCGTCTCTTGCAGTTGACAGAATAGATCAGTATGTACTTAATATTTTTTTCAGTGTCCTATGCCTCAACTACCATGGCCTGTGGAAACCCAGATCCAAAAGCAGAATCACAAATACCCGTGTTGGCCGCTTTTGCACACCATTACCACGTGAATGCTTCACGTGCCTTAATTACAACCCAGGAGTCCTGAGAGAGCTGGATATAGCTTTTGGCACCAGCAAAATGGTGGCATGTGAGGATAACATTGAAAAGCCTGAAGTACATTTGGTTGCTTAACCTGACTCCTGAATTGTTAAAGCAGTTGGTATCGTTTTCAAAGCAGTGTCCTACACCTCCCTTGCAGGTGTTGTGCAGGTTTCATCTGGAAGTCACGGAGTGGGCTCTGCTGCCAAGTTAGTGATTAGAAGAGGAAAGAAGTGATGTGTTACACTGGCTTAACCTATGAAATGCAATGAAAAGTTACAGGCAGCCTGGCAAGAGAGAAGCAGGCGAACAGGGCTAACCAATGCAGCATTTTGGCATCCTTTAATTTCCATCCCGACCAACGGCCATTTTATTCCCTCGGAGGGACCGCTTCTGGGTGATAGTACAGACTGGGTTCCAGCTGTCTCCATCTCCTCCGTGGAAGCGGCCGTGTTCGGGAGCAAGACCCGTCGTCGCCTACGGCCCGCGTGGATGGCCACACCTCGAAGTCACTCTCACGCACAGGCGGTCTCAGCCAGCAACGCCGCCCGAGGCGGGACGAGAACTCCTGGTCCAACACCTCCCGGCCCCCCGCGCTACCCATGCGGCCAGCGGGGCACGAAC